>NW_009601030.1:87051-114813 GCF_000690535.1 Cariama cristata
AGACATGGTGAGTGCTATCCCTTAGTACAAATGAACGTAAACAAGATGCAAGAATGCAAAGCCAGCATGTGTGGCCAGCTATAATTTTCTGTGATTAGAGGCTAAAATGAAATGTAAAACAACATCCCAGAGTGTCAAATTAGAGAAAAAAAGTCATGAACAACATAAAAAAAGGATTTTTGAAGGTTTTACAACTCCTTGAAAAATGATGAAAATCAAAAGTCGATTCATCTCAGTATTCAAATGAGTTTTCTGCTTAGTTTCCCCTTGCACCCACTGTTTGATTTTGTAAGAGGAGGCCTGGTGTGGTTTGTGAGGTGCAGGCAGCCCCCCGCTCCCCCCAGGACACAGCGCCCACATCCCTGCAGCACCCTTGGCGGGGGCTGCCTCCCGCGCTTGCCCTCAGTAGCGCCCAACCCCAAGCAACGGTACACAACCAAAGGCCTTTCAGACAGGGAACGTTGCAAGATGAGCACTCATCCAAGAGCAATAAAGCAATATACTACAAAATATTAAAAGTGCTTCAGGGGGGGACATCGCCAGGAAAATAATTCGGGGCTAGAGAGCATTCCTTCGTCCAACCCCAGATATCCCCGCAGACGTTACCGCGGCGCTCTGGCTGAGGTCACCAGGAGCAACACCACACTCGTAAGAGGTGACGCAGTACCTGGTCTGCACACACAATTATACGTTTTCCATCGAGAACAAGCCACACCCAAGGCCAGAAGTACTTGATGAGTCCAGAAGAGGAGCCAGGCCCACCCATGGGGAATGATCAGACCAAAAGGAACTGTCTTTTAGAAACACAAGAGTTAAAATAACCTCCTCAAACTTTGGTAGATGGAATGTACAGACAGATGTGTACATATGATACGTGCAAATCCTCATTTGACTTGTCCCCTCCGCAATCGCAAAGATGCACAGCAACGTGGTAATCCTAGCAAAGGTGCAGTGCTGCAGCAGGGCACGAAGCAATACATGGACAAAATCCCTCCCCAGGGAAACAGAAGACATATCGCTGGCTTGTCATCGGCACTGTGCCGTAACCAAAAATCCTCTGGCGTGCACTTTTACCTCACTTGAAGAGAAGCCTGACACCAAGGAAGTCTACAAGGTTTGGGACAAGAGCAATCCCCTCATTGCCCTTAAGAACCACCTGTTTCTGAATCTCATTCTGCGCTGGGGTGCTGCAGCAAGGCTGGGACACCAGCCTGGAAACATCTCCATATATCAAGATCTCTCCCAGGCAGCTGCATGGCTTCATCCCCGCCTCTAAGACTAAGCAAGCTCTATCTGGGAAATAACCAGGATTTGTCTTCCCCAGGAGGCTGTGAACAACCCCTTGCTCTAATGAACATTTCAACCCCCTCAATTTCTAACCAAAATGCTACTTCTGGCCAGCTCATCCCCACAGCAATACGCCTCTCGTAAGCATTCAGTTTCAGGTTTGGAGCCTTGTTAGATGAAGATACATCTGCTTCCCTGCCGATAAACAACTCTGCTGAGGAGGTTCCAGACAACACATTAATCCTTCTAAAGTCAGTTGTAATTTAAGGTCATTAAACAAGTTTAAATTTAACAAACTCCATGTGGAAAGCTGGTGTAGGGGTTTCCTATGGACTGCCACATCTATCAGCATATCTGTGCATCAGGCTGCTTCCCAACATGGTTCTTCATTATTCCAAGATCTAGAGAAAGGATCCATTGAGCTCTGGAGTCAAGGAGAGGTGATACAAAGAGATGTGCTCTCTCTCCTTCCCTCCTTCTTCCCTTCCATCCCACATTCCCCCTTTTGTATGACAAGTGGTAGGGTATCGTAGCAGCAGGACCTTATGCCACTGATTTCTGACACTTCCCTGGTGAAGTCTAAGTGGAAGCTACAAGAGATAAAAACTGACCGTTTGCCATGACAAAGGCCAAACAAAGCAATGGAGGCCACTTGTTTCATTTAACAAAGGAACAGGCACTATTAGGCTAAAGCTGTTCCTGGGCAGCAGATGGTTGGGGTGGTGGGTCTCACAGCAGAGGAGGGATGTCCCTCTGCCTTGGTTCAGATAGGTGAGTGATGGCTCAAGACTCCAGAGCTCAAAGGGCAGCAGCACAGAGCACACGACTCCATCAACACGGGTAGTTCGGAAGCAGGAGACAGCACAATCCCAGGGGCCAAATCCAGTTTCTACCGAAATGTTACTCAACCAAAGCACTTGGATACTTTTGTCCCATTTTGAAGAGAGGCTCCAAGGCCAACAATCTGTGCACCTATCCTGTATTCATGGCTCGTCCTCCCCTGCCCATTCCCTACTGACACCAAAGAGCTACAAAGGCGTTTGCACATGCCCACCTATAACCAGCCCCAGTGACGCCAATTATGTTTTTAATCTGTAGCTCTTCACACACCAAGGATGGACTAACTGCATGTGAAGCAGCTCCTCATTTACACTGGTTGAACTGGTATCAGAGTGGAGATTTCAGAGTGTGTAGAGCTGAAAAAGTGTCTGAAGCCTCAAAGGAAAGGCCCTGTCTCTCTCTTCATCGCTTTCGTCTTTACTTCTGGCTGTCAAGGGTCTTGACAGGTAACTTTTGTTGGTTTATCGCCTTCAGAGGGCAAGAGCACGCAGTATAGAAACGAGTCTAGAACTGATATGACCCAGGGAGCAAACCCTCTCATTAAAGGCAGAAGCAACCTCCAGCAGAAAAATCAGAGAAGGCAGGGCTGAAGGATCTCATGAGGCCATTTGACTTGCTGACCTGTTGATGTTTAAGCCCAGGGCAATGTTTAGCCTTTCCCACCCAAGTGTACCTCTCAACTGCTAATACTTTCAGTTTTAGCTGACAGTCTCTCCATGTTTCTTAACCTTTCATTCAGCAGCAATATCAGTAATTACAGATTTTTCTTATAAGACATTCAGCTCCAGGACACTTGAAGGGGAATCAAAGAGTGAGGTTATGAACGTCTGGCTCTGTCATCAACCCAGTTCAAGCCACAGCAAGTCTCCAAACTTATTTTACTGCCGCCACAAGACTTTGACACAAGCTTTTCCAGGACAGAACTACTGGAACTCCAGACAAAGAGCCTTGCACCATTCTCTTAAACCTGGCACCAGCATCCTCAATGAATACTTTATGGGACAGATGCCCCAGGGATAGACCAAGCTTTGAAGAGACTCCACCATGACTGCAGAACATCACTGAAACACCACAAACACACCTCTTATTACCCCTGGGTTTGCCCAGGAGGCTGCATATCATTGTAGGTACAGCTTGCCTCTCTCAAAGCAGGATTCAGGGAAGAGTATGGCTGCAAGAGGGTAAGGCCTCTTTAAAAACATAAGGACTGCGAGACTTGCTTAGGCTGAAGATCTCTCCAGCCCAGCATCCTAAGGTGAATTTGTCCAATTTTTGAGCTCATAAAAACTCTGAGTACCCACAGTGATGAAAAGTCATCAGGAACCACCTCCCACAGGTTGTTTGAAGTCTATGCCTGCTGGCCCTTGTACTGTTCAGTCCCTCCAAGCCACATGTGGTTTTGCAGGTTTTGATCATACCCTCACGCCCCCCACTCCCCCGCCTCGGTTTTCCAGGCAGTGTGAGCTCTCTTATGTGTGCATCTCTAAAGCTCAGCCCTGCTGCTGGTGGTACAGCAGTCACAGCTGCTCACCTTGGGGTACCACCCATGCAGAGGGACCACTGTGGTCCTGGGAGAAACAGAACATTCAGGTGTCAAAAGAAGTCTCATTAACTAGAAGAGGCAAAAGCTGACAATGGTTAGATGGAAAAAAAATAATCAACCTATGAGCAAATCTATTAATCTTATTTGAGCTGCCTAACAGAGGCCCAAAGACACAGCTGCATGAGATGTTCAGCAGCACTCTGTGGGAGGGGTGGAAGCAGCAAAGTTGTAACCTGTCCTTCAGGCTGTTTACTATGAAAAAAAGTTTCACTTCCCTCAGACATGAAATCCACAGATTACTTCACACACATGCTCCAGCATCAAATCTGAGTCCTTATAAAAACAAGGATGGTGGGACAGACTAGCCCCCCTCCCACTTTGGAGGCTAGACTGGGCAGAGGTGCCAACAGGTCTCGCCTTCCTGTAGTATTTGCTGGGGGACCTCTCAGCCCCACCTGCAGCCACCATGCAGGGGGAACCACCATGAAGATAATCCCAGGGCAGGAGGCAACACATCTCAACAGCTTTACGTGGAAGAGACAGCGCCAGAAAAATTGCTCACAGTCCAGAGTTTTCATGGGAAAACGGAAGACTATTTTTTGCTCAGATAAAAGATAGTGAGTAAATACAGAGTGGTGGCAACAAAAGTTTTAAATAGGATTTTCCACTAATGACTTGGTCTTTATCATTTCCATTTTTCCACCACTGCAGGAACACCGTCCCACAGCCGGAGGGAGCGAGGGGCACCCCGCAGCCCCTCCCGGGAAGCATCGCATGATTGAGCTTGCACAGCGCCTGGCAGGGTAAAAAGTCAGATCCCAGCTGAGCTCTCGGCATGTTACTATTTATAAATATAAACTTTATTTGGAACTATATAAAAAAATAATCTTGAAAGACTTTCACCAGATAGTATTTTGCTCTTAGTTTTTATCCCAGCAGTTTGGAAGTCTTCATAGCAGTTATTCTCTCTCTTTTCCTTACAACAGAAAGTTTTCCTCAGCCTTCAGGAAATTCCTCTACATAGAACGGCAAGAATAAAGGAAAATGCTTCATGGGCAAAAAAAGCAGAGCACTACAGAAGCATTTTTATACTCTCTTAATCAAGAAGAATTTAAGTATTAACAAGCTACAAATGTTAAAGAACTAGTTTCACACACTTTTCTTTCCTCCAAATGAGGCTCTGCTAATCTTTAAAATAGAAAAAAATAGCATTTTGCATTGTAAATTACTTCCACTGCTGTGCCTTGAAGCCTCAATGAGCTACACTTAAATTCTCCAGCCAGCTGGACCGCAGAAACATCTTTAACACAGAAAAATGTACACTTTGCCGTGAGCCTGACGATACCCTCCTCCTTTCAAGCCCAAGTCACATTCCTAGTAATTCAGTGAGACTTTCTAAATGGCATTTTGAGTATAAAAATCCAGCAGCTTATTCCTGGTAGAAGGGCAACAAGGGAAAAGATGTGTGTGCACCAACTTTTTGAATTAATTGGGGTCTGATGCCACATGGAGCCATGCAGCACGCGAGGAGAGCCGTATGTGTGACCAATTAGCATTTCCCCTTGTTCCCCGGGCACGGAGAAATGTCACCGTGCTACCCTGTCGGTAACGGCAGCAGCGAGCATGTTGCAAAGCCATCCACGCGGCACGCTGAACTGATGGCTCGCTTAATTAAATACACCACTGAGCAGTAGCAAGGATTTCATGGGGTATTTTGACAGGCAAAGGAGACAGGAACCCAGAATATTGTGCTATTTCAGATTTACTTTCACTGCAATCCATATAAGACATGTCACTAGTGGTACTGGTGGTTTTTTTTAACATCATGTATAAAGAAACTCTACATGGAAGAGCTATACTCATGGAAAACAAGTCTAAACTCAGGTATAAACCCATCCTGAGCTACCTAGAAGAGAACCATCAGCAGTATCCTCTTCTGCAATGAATATCTCAGGATCTACTCAGGTGCTCAAATCAGGCCAGAATTGAAGATTGAGAGCATTTAAGGAGAGGAAATACTTCCAAGCTGGCACATCCCATCTTGAGTCAAACAGGTGTGGAACTTATTTTATATGAAAGCCTTGCATATTGAGCAAAACGCCCATTTCTTTTAAAGAAAACACCCTAAAATCAGCCCACGCACATCATCCCGGAATAATTCTTGTTCATAAAGTATTGTCTTCAACCTTAAAGATGTGCCCTTACCACAGACACCTTCAACGGCAGCACTGTACATCGCCAGCAAAAAATCAGTGTTGACATCCACACTTTAAACTTAACAGAAGATGCAATTCACAACTAACATACTTCCAGATGAAAGAAATCTAGTTACCTTTTATGAAAGCAATTATTTAAGCTATCAGAAATAAAACAAAGTAGCAACATATTTGACAAGTGACATGCCCCAAAACAGATGAAAAACAAAGCAGATAATACCTTTTTTTCCACCAGCCTATGTTAAACAGGAGCGAGAGGAAGGGGAGGGAGAAAAGCCCCCATCTATTCGGGCATAAATTAAATTGACATGTTCAATATAATCTGCATTCAGAGTAGAACACTTTAACTGACAATTCAAGCTACAAGAGAGCCTTTCCCACTTCCCCAGTGCTCAGAAAAGCGCGTTAATACTGAGACTGCAACAAAATGCTGCTATGTTCCCTATCCGGTAGCTTAGCAACTGTTTTTATTTCTTAAGGCTTGTCTGAGAAAGAGGGGCAAGAGGGGGATGAACCAGCATGGAGGAAACAAATGTCATGTTTGGTTTCTTTCCGAGGGGCTGACGAGAGGGGCTAAGGACATGTGGCCGTTACAGCTGGGAAGGACACGGTGCTCACGGAGGGGCTCGGGAATCAGTGGGTGGCAATCCCGACCCAGCAGCTTCGCTGCCTCCCCATCCTCGAAGGCATTGAGAAATCTCACTATGTCTAGAGTGCAGTTAAAGTAGAGCGAATGCATTATTTATTCCAGAAGCTTGGGGGGAAAAAAAAAAAAACACCAAACACATATATATACTTGGAGACTCCTTCCTCCTTGTAGCTCTCCAGTTCTTTGGCCACAGCAAAATTCTTCCTGCTTAATCTCTGCTGCCTGCTTGAGAGGGAAAGAAAAGCCTGACTTACAAAAGTCAGAGCTTGCACAGGTCCAGCAAGACTCTGCTTCCTCGGTGCGGAGGGACAGCAGGCTTGCCCCCAGCACAGCAGCCCGCAACCATCCCGCCTCACTTCCAAAGATAGACATATTATTACTAGAATACTTCACCTGAACAGCCTTAATAAAATACGAGGGGATATTAACTAAGCTGTAAAAATCTATAAAAATTCTGCTTTACAAGAGATATTTACCTATGAATCAGCAGTTGGGTTAATTCATTATTCAGCAGGCTTGTTATTTACAGTGTATTACAGCTTTGTAAATTATTTATATGTGCTTGTCTCTGTCTATGCATGATTTTCCCTTATGAGACAAGAAATGTTTATTATCTCCCACACAGGGAGGTTGTTTCAGTCAGAGGTAGGATATTAAAGCATCTGATGCTCCACTCCAGCTTTCTTCTCATCCACGTCCTGTTGTGCTGTCGTGTACGGATGCAAACACTTCGCGCTCAGGGATCCCAGGGAAACCCACCCCAGCATCTGGGAGCCTTCAACTTAAAAAACACAGCTTTTCTGCACCATGTAGGCGAGGATCCATTTAGACAGCAGCTACCCCATGGCCACCACCAGCTGCAGCTCTGGGAGGAAAAGAAAGTTCCTGGCATAAGCCACAGATACATTAAAAGCTCTCTTAGATACAAACAACGTCAACAGGAGCTCATGTAGATCTTTAGAAGCATCCTAAAATTGGTTGGCCACCCAGCTCCCACTGGTACCAACTGCAGATGAGTACTTTACAGTCCTCACATAGCTGTAGCAAATAGGGCTTGGCACCCAAGTACCCTGAAAAGTGACTCCGGTGACCCATCTAATCCCATCTTTCCTTTGCTTAGTAAATCAGCAGAAAGTAATGTTTTTTTTTTTTAAAAAAGTTAAACACTTTTTTAAGGCATCTAGCACACTTAAGACTTTTCATCAGTAAGAAAAAAATTAAGCCCACTTTTCTGTATTAATTAAATTCCAATCCCCGTGCAAATGCAGCTTGGTGCCCCTCCAAGATAAGCAGTTTGTAGTAAACATGAGCTGTGGCATTCGCTGTTCCCAACATAAAAATATGTGCAGATGGACGTGTGCTAAGCCACATCATTAGCTCGGATTGTGCCTGCCTGTTTGGCAAGTGTAACAACAAACTGAGAGCAGGAACGCTAACAACTGTAAACAGCACGTTTTAATACTCCTATCCACTGATAAAAGCGGATTACTTAAAAAAAAATCTGACTTGGGAAGTTTGAAAAAGATTGATTCAGAACATCTCTCACTGATTTGAGTTGTGATGAGAGACATCAAAAAACAGTGTGAATGAGGAAAAAAGGGGTGGATGACCTTCAGTGCAAATAAAAGGTACCACAAAGGTACCGTTGAGACAGAAAGCATCCAGGGAGGAGCAGCCAAAAGGACTGATGGGGCAGAGCAGAGATGCAAAGGGCCAGACTGTTACTGTGACCCCATGGGGCATACCTCTAATGGTGGTGGCAATCAAAGATCAAACTTGCTCGACCAAATTGCAGGAGGAGCAGGACTTGACAGCTCTAGAGAGCCAGAGGTGCCCTTTCAAGACCTGGGGACAGGCCACGGTAGCTTTGCAAGGTCTCACACCATCACTGTCTGCAAAGTGCCAATGTTACGGTGGCAAATTAAGCCATAAAAGAAAATGACTCAAGCTCTGTTTAACTTGATTAAATATTAAGAACATTTCCATGTAAAGTCAGCATTAAATCACTAATCGCATTACCAATTTTTTAAGTATTATTGGCAATGTCAGGCTTAATTTACGTCAAGCCACGCCAACGGAGAACTATAGTCCTTTTATTCCCACTAAAATTAAAAAATTTCTGACTTCGAAGTCTGTCACACAGTTATTGTTTCTTTTTCACAATCTACTGATTGTGGAAAGTTAATGAAACTGCTTATAGATAGGATGAAAAAATAATTTTCTCCTTTTTGAATGAAGTTAATGCATTTCCCTCCTGTATCAGAAACCACAGTGGTCCAGAGATGGCCAATTCTTCACTCTCACAATCAGAGTTCCTATCTTTAGGTCTTAAAGAACATTGGTTTGTTGTCTTGTCATCTTTTCCTTAGCAAATGCTCAAAATGCAGTTTATTTATTTTTACACATTTTGATGATGCTACGGTTTCTCCATTCATAACTGACTTTCCAAGATAACAAAGATTCTTATTAACAGAAGCTCGCTTTCCCCTCAGCTGGCTGAAAAATGAATTTATTAGAAATACTTTCAGTGGCTCAAAGCCTGCACTTCTATCTGGGCAACAAATTTTTCAGTGGGGCTCCTGCATGAAAGCAACACAGCTAGAAGACCAAGACCAGAATTTGAAACAGTAATTTGTATCGGGAATCTGCAAAGCTTCTTTTTTTAAAAAAAACAAGAAATAGCATTCTCAAACCACACCACAAATACATTTTCTTACTCTCTTACTATCAGCTGAGGATCCCAAATACTTTTCTTCATTACTTGTTATCCAGAAATTGGATTTTAGCCCTTGTTTTAAAGAGAAAACTTTTTTATAAAAGCTTTGGTGACAAAGTTTTACAGCATTCAAGCCACTGAACTGGACTAAGAAGGTGACTTCTGCAGATAGGAGCTCAGCAGATCCACACTGCCAGGAGGTACTGTGCTAGTCCCAGGTTTTTTCAAACAGCTTCATTCTCTCAGACTTGAAAAAAGTAACTGGAATTAGATAAAGCAGTAAACTTACTTGGGTTTTCTTGCTCATGAAGAAACAATGAGATCTACTAATGCTCAGACTTTTAGCAGCATGTTAAGGAACAGGCAATCCGTCCAAATTTTTCACATTCTGAATTTCCTCATTAGAAGAGCAGTCCTAATGCAAAGGGCATTTCAGTATTTCTTGTGTGCATCTGATACGCTTCAGATAATTATATTTCAGTAGAGCTTTGCAAATGCTATTTTTGTGCACAGTAATTGAATTCCAGTTTCTTTCCAAAGAGAGTTTGAGGCAAAATCACAAGCAAAACAACAGTAATTAATATATCAAGAATGCTACAAATCCTAACACACACATTTAAATCTATACAACTTATTAAATATGTACGCATGGACACTGGATTTTTTCCTGGCTAAGAAAGAAGAAACACCAAATCTAATGCAACACAGCCACTATTCCTCAGTATATTTTATGGCTACCAGCCCATGAGAGCCACTTTAATAAATATAAATGCAAAAAACAAGATTCAACTCAATTATTTAAATGAAGGCTCTTGCCTGCTGATCTAAACCGTGACTAAACCCAGGGGTTTAAATCAATCAAGCCTAACGCATTTAAGAGGTCTGACGCAAGCCTGCCCATCACTAGCCCATCGTTGCTGTACTTTCCTTGTCTCCTTGTTTTTAAGCAAAAGGAGTGAAATCCTGACTGTGGAGGAATCGGTGGGATTTTTGCCATCCTTTTTTATGCCCATTGCTCAAGGAGTGCCTGGGAAGCCAGTGACCCAGCCTCAAGCCATGCACAGCTCCCAGCCAGGTCCTGCCAGCAAATCCCTCAGCCCTGGCATCAGGGAGGGTAATTCAGACCCTGTGGCAAGGAGACGGCTTAGCTAAAGGCGTCACAGCCAGCCAGAGCCAGGTCAAAACTATGAACGTGGTGGACGATGGCAAGGAGAAGGTGCCCATCATTCCCTGTGGATGCGCTTGCAAGGATTTCTCCAAATGCAGAACAAACGGCAGACCTCACACCTACCAAGGCAAGAGCACCAAAAGCACCCAAAATGAAGCAGCACCCCAGATACTGCTGCGTGCCTGCTCACGATCCATAAACTCAAAGGCCCGGGGCCAGGCACTGCAGTAGAGGTTTTCTATGCAACTGCTTTGCCGCTTGTTAATAACACTCCTAAACTAAGGAGGGAACTAAAAATAGTGCTTTTCTCTCTGCCTTCCCCGCTGACCCCAGGTATAACACCCCTCTCCTTGCAGCTCCCTTCCCGGGACCTGTCTCAGCCTTTAAGCTCTGGGTGGGCTTTGGCTTCTCACTGGTAACAGGAATCATTCAGCTGTCCTCGGACAAAACCTGGCTTCCCAGCTGTGTGTATCGACCAGGTATCTGCAGTGCAGAAGACTCTCTAAGCAAACAGAGAATGATGCCAACTCTTCCCCCTACAATCTGGTCCCTATTAATTTAAAATTATTTGAAAACTCCAATAAAATATTGAATTAAAATGTAATTACAGGGGTTGGGAAAGGCTGTGGTACTAAAGCTCTTATGAAGCTGCTTCATCTGCATGACATTTTAGCAGCATTTACTACCAGCTATGCAATTTAAGTGTGGAAGCTGAGAGCCAAAGGGAGAAAGATCCCAAAGCTGCATATTCTGGAGTATCACCCCACACTAAGATAACCATGCAGAGCACCATGCACAGCCAGGACACCTCAATATATCAGTCTTAAGCCTCCCCCGCAGCATGAGACACTTCATATAAAGGAAGAGGCATTCCAACAGCAGCGATAAACAGTGTAAAAACAGAAAAACTGCTCTTGGTTGGTTTCAGCATGCCATCTAAGACTCAGCACGTGCAATGTTCTTGCTTCACTCCTGTAGGCACATTCTGGCAAGCATTCCTCTCAGAGGTACGGTGTGCCGTAGCCGCACTCTCTCTCTTCCAGCTCGGTTATTTTTACCCCACATTGACTCCCGAGCCTGGTTCACCACACAGCCACAACGAGGAAAGCAGTGGAGCAGAGGCAGCTCCAGTTGATGGAAAGAAATGCTCTTTAAGCCATGGTCTGAAACAGCGTGGGCAGACACTGAGTTAGATCCATGTTCTCCTGCTCCTATTTCATATTCATCATCATCCAGCAGCAGCCACCAACGCGCTCCCCACTGCTCTTCTGGAGCTCAGCCATGCACGGCCATCCTGCTCCCTCCCTGGCACGTGGTGTTTCCCCTTGCTGGGCTGTGTCTAAACTCCTCGGTACCCACGAGGAAGTACGGTTGCACGAATAACCCCACACGACGGCCATGAATCCCTTTTCCTACTGCTCATCACGGCTGTGCCTCTCCGGCAGGTACCATGGCATTAAAGGTGGGTGCTCTGCTGCATCTCAGTCGCACCTTGCAGGTGCTGCAGCAAGAGTTAGTAACAGGATAACAAATAAATAGATATTATGTACAGCCCCAGTCTGGGAACACAGAGCACTTCTGACCTCCTCAGCATCCATGTGGCTGTTTCACATCAGCACAGACAATAGCTCACGCTGAAGCCCGAGAGCTTTCGCACGCCCACCGTTGGCTGCGCGTATAAATAGAGACTTGCCTGTTCAACAGACACTGCAACCTACAGCAGCTCAAAGTAACTCAATATCCTCCCACGACACCACCAGCCTCTCCCTCAGACACCCATATAAAGACGCCTTTGCAGGCACCTTTAAAAAAAATCCCAGAACTCCAGTAGAGCAGAAGCAAGTTGTAAATCAGATCCCACACGAGCCTCACGTTTCAGCCAGGATGCTCTGCCCACAGCTCCCTCCCGGCATCTCCGCTGCTAAACTGGGACACGGGGAACCAGCCAGACTGTGCCACTTAGCCACATCCCTAAATAAATCCTCATCACCAACCAGCATCTCCCTGGAAGGCAGCAGGGTGTCACCGTGACACGTGGTCCCATCAAGCAGAAGGATTAGGAAAGCACTGCCACAAGCTTGCCCCGCTTCCCAACCCATCCCTGTGCACCCACCAAGACCTGGCCCAAAGATGGGCACTGGGCTCAACCGACTTGGGGTCTCTGGTCACAGGGACAAGTCCCACAGACACTGTTACTCCACCACACACAAGACGGGTTGGCCGCAACTTGTCTTTCATGCACATTTGCCAGAAACACTGTGGCTGTTGTTTTATTCCTCCTCAAGGAATGCAAAGACATTTGCCAAAGACTTGGCAGACATATCACTTGTCCAGTTAAATATACTAAAGCCTGTATCTCTTCAGGAAAAAGCAGATCCAGAATTCAAATTAATCAAAATTTATCAAGCCCCTAAACAACAAGGGCTCCCCTCTCAGCCCCTAGCTCTCCACCAGCCCAGGAAGGATGCAGAAGTCTTCACAGAGATGGATCTTTATTTATAGGCACGGATTAGCATAGAGGTCTTCACTGTACAATAAGTCCCTGTGAGACAGAGTCCAAGGAGACACCAGCCACAGACAGTTATTGATTACAAGTCAAAATGAAGAGTGGTCTGTTTTGAACCGAACAATTTTATTACAGCCTTTGCTACCAAGACACAGTGGCTCTGAAGACTGGTTTCAGTAAGCAAGTCTCCAGGCTATCTGTCAAAGGCAATGCCAGCATATTATTCTATGCAGTTATTCAAGTGACCTTAAAGCAACTGTATGGACCTCTGATATTTGTGCAGGTCAAAGACTGTCTTCATACATTCTGAAGACACATAGTAGATATACGGCACTGTGTCAAAAGAGGAACTTTTTTCTTCTTTTTCTAAGTAAAGTCTTTTTGATCATTGAGTCATCAAGACCATGGGAAGTTTCTAGTTGAGAAGTACCGAGACACATGAACCGCATTTAAACATCTGTGCTTTCTACACTCACAAAGAAGTTACCCAACTTCACAGCAAATACCTTCCAGACACCAATCTCCTCTCAGTCTCCAAAGTTGGTTATTTCACTTGGCTGGGCACTAATACCAGTTTCATCAGATGAGTATCATCTTCCAGAGTTAAACTAAATTCCCAACATGACATGGAGACTAAATAAAATGAAGCAACTGCCATATATCGCCACTTTTAACAACATGTTCCTGGGCAGCATTAGCATGACAACAGCCCAGCTTCGGCTGTTCATTCTCATGTCTAGAGCATTTATTTAATGTCTTTCTTATCTGCTTGCCTTGGTCCATATCTACCCATACTAACAGACTGCCACACAGCACAAAGTAGTGTTTTTCTGCTAACTTGTCAAGTCTTCCAAGCAGCAGTTATACCCAGGTAGGCAATAAAACCATGAGCCTGATCACCAAGAACTCTTCCCACCTGTCAACAGATGTTTAGAACAACCTGATGAATATCAAACAACCAACTTGCACACCAACATATCGCTAAGCAGCTGCTTCTTGCCTTTCTAATAAAAAAAGCCAACAAAAAAAGGCAGTTTATACCTTCCTAGATCTGATGACAAATAACAGCAAGTACTCCAAATATGAAGCTTTCTACATAACACACCCACTCTGTTGTCATAATACTTCAGCAGAAAAATAAACGCATTCATTGAAAGTCTTGCAGTTCAGGAATAATCCCAAGCCATTGCCCCGTGCCAGTGAGGGAACGCATACATCTATAAAGGCTGGGATCTGTCTCACGGCTGGGATCACAGCAAGCACATCCTCACTCCTGAGATAAATAACATCCCAGCAGTGTTTCCCACAGCAGAGGGGCAGGTAAGCAGCTTTCATCCCCCCAAGGAACTGCAAGGGTGCAAGCATAACTTGTTCCCAAAAGGGAAATTTGTGCAACAACCCTAGCTTGCAAAAGCACATGCATATCTACCTCTTTCGGGCTGTGATTATCTGGTAAGCAGCCTTCATCCCCCCAAGGAACTGACAAAGAGGGTGCAAGCATAACTTGTTCCCAAAAGGGAAATTTGTGCAACGACCCTAGCTTGCAAAAGCACATGCATATCTACCTCTTTCGGGCTGTGATTATCTGGCAATTTGGTATTTGGAGGAAACCAGCACTGCAATTAGAGCTCAGAGCTCTGAAAGGCTGTTGAATGAACTCTGCACAAAGGACCTACAGGGATGTGTGGCTTTCTTGCTTACCCAGCACATTCGCTTTTCAAGTTCTTCACTTGTGAACTTTACCCAAACTAATTTGATAATTCAATTTTTCTTCTTTGTTTCTCCCTAACATTGATTTTTGCTTTCTCACTCATGACTGAGCATGTTAAAAAAGAAAAAGATAAAATAACAACCCATCAGCCGTAAGAAATATACTATTGTTTTGTTTCTGCAGTTCCCAATGGGTACATTCTCCTCCTTCAACTACCTGCCATATTCAGAAAAGCAGATGGCATCATTCAAACAAAATTAAAACAGATAACAGCATGCTAACTTTTTTATGCCTTATGACGATCATCTTTATGATTAAAAGTTAGCATGCTGTTATGCCTTATGACGATCATCTTTATGATTCTGATTTGAAAGTGTGAAAACTATACCAGATCCAAGGTAGTATAAAATGCGTCATGGGAAAAGGATTAACAAACATCCTTCCATTCCTACAGCAAATGCAGATTCCACTAAGGTGTTGCAAACCTATAGTCTTAATATTCATGTGACTGAGGTTGGCCACAGTTTGGGAAAAGAGAATTTCCTTTTGCAGCAAACATCGAGGGCACATGCATTTATGTATGATTATGTGCACACAGCAGGGGAAAGTGTGCAACAAATGTACGTCAGTCTGCATTACAAAATCCTACAGCCAAGGTGCCTTGCAAAAATTCGTAGGCACTTGGGGGTGAGGCAGTACTGAACGTGCATTTAAAAAACCCGATAATTTAGCTAGAATTGTTTTTACCAACACAGCAGTCAACAATGTGTGTAATGAATAGATGGACAGACTGTGGCACTTTCACCCTTTCAACATCCTGAAAAAAGAGAGAGGTAGGGGTGGGGAGGGGAGGAAGGGATCAAGAGAGAAATCTCTGCAGTTCAGACAAGAAATTCATCCCTTCCCAAAGTCTCATTATCTGCAATACCAATGTCACCAAAGATGCATTTGTATGGCGGGGTGTACCCAGTGCTCAGACTGCAGGTGTCCATCCCACACCAGGAGCCATCGTAAGCGGTGCTTACGGCCCCATAATCTTGCTTGAAACACATCCACATCTGGCCCAACAAGCAACTGCAGCCTGTGGAGAAAGCTCTGCGTGTGTTTGTTTTTCCAGTAACGGGGAAGCGGAGAAAGGAAAAGACTCAAAGTCATTGCAAAGGCACATCTGAGAATGCAGCTCTGTGCAGAGATGTTACGATACGTGGAAAGCAGCCGAACTAATTTCTGAAAGCATTTTCCCTCCTTCTAACGGCTCTGCTGCCATCCTGGCAAAGCGTACCCTTGTCAGTCAGTGGCTAACCTTGTCAAGGGGAAGAAAAGGCTGGGAAGTGACAGGTTTGACAACCTGTCAGATGCCTGGTGCTCTGCTCTCCTCCTGATCTGATCACTATCAAACATTAAACCACTGTTCCTCCACACAGGAGTGCAACTCGATGCTTGCAAGCCTCAGCCAAGAAAGATAGCGAGGCTGGTGAGCTGCCAAGATCCTTGCTTTGTCCCTTCCTTGCATGTTCTAGACTCCTCTTTTATGATCTGATCATTGAATATGTCACAGAGGGAGCAGTCCCACAGGAGTCCCAAACAGGTCACTGAAATTGCCATTGGCTTTCAGGAAAATGAGAACTACAAGTCGGTGATGGAGCTGTAACATCTGAAAGGAGAGATATGGGTGACAACTGCCTGGTTGCCAGTCTGCACAACCTAGCTTGCAAATCAAATCCCAAACTTGGAGAAACCCCAGATGGACCAAAATCTCACCCATCCCCTCAGAAAAGCAAAAAAAGCCCATTCCCGTGCCACATGTACTGCATACCCCAGCACACTGCACATCATTCACTCAGTCTTTAGACACCCACTGAATGAGATCATCTAAACATAAGGACTCTCTCTCTCTCTGTTCAGAAGGGGATAGAATATTTTAATTCATCTCTTCCCTCCACACACAAAACCTCTGCTTTTCCGGAGCAGCTTTCAGGATTCACGAGCAAAAGCAGCAGCACTGACTGTAAAACCCTGCTCTTTATGCTCTTTAATTCCACTGACGCTGCAAGAGTCGAAGGCTGAATAGTCAGGAGGAAAAAGCGTCTTGCAATCAGGAGCTTAGCTACAGCTAAGTGAAGTTGGAGATGCAGTGTATATTTGAAGAGGCCATTTAGCCAACAGATGCCAAGGACAGACTACAAGTAGCACTTACGTTGTTCTTTCATAGTGTTCCTATTTAACTTAAGGCAAGATGGTCTGCTATCTTTCTAGTTCCCAGTAGGCTTAAGTCAAAACTTGCATCTGGTTAATTTGTTTCATGAAGACCTTCTCAGCAACAAAAGCAAGATGCCTGCTGCAAAGCCCAGCTGCTTCAACTCAATGTTGCCATCTAACAGCCAAGTTGACTTAAGCAAAAGGCAACCTAGGGGCTTCCTCAAGTCTGAGGAGGCTTGTTAACTCTTCACAACCTTCTCTGTTAAAACGCAATTGCAAATGCAAAGCAGGCAGGGGAACAATACCCCCCAAAATTAGCCTTCAAGTCACATCATGCAAGCAAGAGGAGGCATGACTGGACTGCTGCAGCACTTTGAAAGCATGGTCTTGCCCAACCTACCTTAACTGATCTGAAGTGGGGCGACCAGACAATCACTTGCTGTCTGTTCAGGTACTACTGCTGCCCCCAAAACATCTACTGGATGGGCACACGGCTGCAGCATCCGCAGGGCAGGAGGGAATGGTTGCTCCTGCTCTCAGGCGCTGGCAGGTAATGAGAAGCAAGGGGTTCTGAATCAGAGACCTGTCAAGTCGGAGTCGTGGTGCTGCTGCATGACAGCACAGGACAGCAAGGCTTGCTCTGTAGGGAGCTGTCATCCTTTAGATAAGACCAAACAATCTAACTCAAAATACCAGACAAGCTTTCAGGAATATATAAATCCTTCTTCAGGTCTTTGTAGCTTCTTTGCCTGAAAACTTGTCTGTTGGATTTCTGCCCCCTCGCTTCTTTTTCCCAAAACTGAACACAAGACACATTAATCTATAACTGCTGTTTCAATACTTCAGATCCTGCAGCCCAGGACATCACTCACACGCAGGCAGAGTGGAACTGCCCCTTCCTCCTCTGCTCCGCAGCCCCCTCACCTCCTCTCCCCATCGCGAACGCTGCAAGCGGATGCACAGAGATCCCACACCGCAACACTTGTCCACCCACCACGTTTTGCTGTTTCGAATAGAGACAAAACCAAGCTTGTGCAAAGTTTAAAATTCAGCTAAGGATTTGGGGAATAAAATACAACAGTGAGAATATTTTTTTCTCTTTAAAAAACAAAATTTCAAATCTCGCATCGCTTATGGATTTCCAGGGTTCCTCCCTTGCAACAGACAGCTCACTGCTCACTTAGCTTTAAGGGTCCTCCCTCTCTTTTCACACACCAAGGAAAGGTTTCTTTTTAAACAAATAAAAACTAAGGCTTTTTAAGACTGATTTCCCTTTTCAAGGCAGTAAGGAAATAGATTCCTTTTAGTGTGCTTCATGCTTGAAAAGGTTACAGTGGCCTTTCAAAATACCACACACTGTGCATTCTGTATAGCATTAATGACTTGGAGGATGCACTGATACTTTCTAGTACATCTTAACCTTTTAAAATTGGGCCTTCATTGTCTTACCTTAATAAGCAGTTTGTTCACCTTATGTCATTTATGTCTTGCAAAGGCCACTCTGGCTGAAAATATACATTAGATGTAAAACCACTTGTCTTGCGTGCATAGCTTAGCGTATGTAACAGCGAAGCAACAGCATCAAATAAAATATGCTTATCCTCTCCTCCCATTATTTCTCTCCACTGTGACTAAAGCTTCCCAATAATCCCAGATGAGCAGCTCCCTGGGTCTTTACCATACTCCTTCGAACCGCAGGGCAAGAGGGCACCAACAAAGGTGTAAGATTTTATTCACTGCACAGAAGTTGACTGGCCAGTGCAAGCACACAGGCTCTCTGGGAAAAGGGGAGGGCAGGAATCAATAAGAAATCAACAGTGATTAATGCTGTTTGACAATCTTTTACATTAATCATGTTTCCATGCTCTTGAGAATGCGAAGTGGAAAATCTATAGTCATAAAAGTATAATTGGGAACACTCTTCCTACTTGCACTGAGATGAGGAGAGAAAAATCTTAAAAAAATTGTTTAATTATTAAATGTCTAATTTTAAGTGATGCACACAATAGCATTTTCTTATTCAAAGAAAACATGGAGAGCAAATAAAGCGCCCAGGCATCCTCCCTGCCTGCTGCAAGCAAGCTCTGCCAGTTTAGACAACGATCTCTTTGTCCGATCCCTCAACTCCACCATTAACAACCTGATAAAAAATTCATAAAAACACACACCTAGCAGAAGTTAAAATACAGCCACAACAAGGAGTCAATCACTGTTTCTGGAGAACAAGCTACAAGATGCCACAGAAAGCAATGATATCTTCATTAGCTTTTACAGTAAACATCCCTCTTGGAAAGCAGCCTTTATGATCCACCAAGGGCAATAAAGATGTCTTTGCAAATTGATGAGACAAATATTTTAGAGTTTCCTCCAGAGCTAGTGAGAAACAGAAGATAATATCATTCTCTAAAGTCATACAGAGGATAAAAAAATTATTCATCGTTATCATGGCAAGTTCACACCTGTAACAAAATTAGGGTCAAACACAAATAGGGCTTGAAGCACTTCAGCACAGAGTGAGGGGAGTTTTCTGCCCAGGGAGGGTGCACTGAAGCACCCGGAGGGGAAGGTGCAGGGGGCACAGCCTGAGCTGGATACCCACCCATTCAGCTGTACTCTCAAGTCTCACCTGTAACCATGAGAACCGTTCTCTGCGACAGCTTTTCACCCCTAATTTTGGGGAGTTCCTGAGTGATATGACAAAGGAGAGGAAAGGAAAACAGAAAGAAAACAAGCATCACACAACAGAGCTGATCTGAGATTCTCCTTGCACTAATCGGATACAATGCTGATCAATCACATTATACAGAAAAGCTATTTTTGAGCAAGGACAGAGTTACCAGAAGCTAAAGAAATTAAATTGCCAGGTCTCAACCTGCAGTCTTAAAATTGAATTTTATCCAAGCCAAGAGACCTCTGCTAACATGGAAACACAAAATGCCTGAAGTATGTAGGAATAAGCAATTCAAGAAGGATACCTCTGTTTTTTACAGCAGCTGTGCTTTTCATAACAGCCCTGGAAGCAACTAGAAACCAGCAGCACTGGTACAACTGGGGACAGACGACCAAAACAAAACTCAAATTCCTTCCTCGCCTTTTCTTGCTCCAACTACTCTTGTTATGGATGTTTCCAAATCACTTTTTGGGGCACCTGGACCATCTGGGACGAAGCCACAGGGACAGGCAGGCCTGGCAGCAGCGATGCCTACTGCAAGGCCTTGCCACCCCCAGGGCCGGGCACTGCGGGGCTGCGCAGGCAGCGTGTGCTGAGCGGGGAACCCAAGCGAAAGGACTAGCTGAAGAATTTGTCACTGTTTCTGTTACAGCATTGCTGCCAAAGCAAGTACACTGCACCCTAAACCGTGACATTTCTCATAAAATCAACTCCTTTGAGTATAGCCTTCAAAGAGAAGAACGGCTTCACCTTAACAGCTCTCCCCTGTGAGGATCCAGAAGGCTCATACGCCCTCCTGTACCCTTCCTACCACACTCCGCAAGCACTGGATGATCCAATCCAGTTTTGCAAGATGTATTGCTTAATTAATAACTTTGATGTTGGCAATTAAGGTGTGTTTGAAAGAAGATAATGAATATTTTTTCACATGAAAGCACCACCTTTTTAGTCTAGCAAACCTCTATGCAAACTATAATTGATAGTTTGGCTTAATGTGGAATATTCCTAAAAAAAACAGGGTTTTATTGCTCTATGTTACTGCACTTTGCACAAAAAATATTTTCGTTATCATAAATTCCTTTGCTAGCAGACTGCTTAGGATGGGAACGGAAACGAGCATCAGCTTCTCCAGTGCTGGAGATCTCAGCTTATTTCTCACAGCATAGCAGTGGAGGGGCTCTCATACCAGACAGTTGTGCCTGGCTCTGTACAAACCTGTGAAGGACCTGGGACATCTGCAAGGGCACCACACAGCTCCTTGCTCCAAGGCACTGCAGATCTGCTTGTACCTTATACCAAGATGGCAAAAAGCGGGAGATCTTGCTATGGGGAGAAACGGAGGGAGAGAATGCATACACAATTTACTATGAGTCACAGGTGTTTTGTTGAGGACCTGAGGTTCAAACCCTCCCAAAAGTGCCTTCAGACCACCCTTTGCTCCAGGGACCCCAAAGGACCAACAGTTTGCCAGTGTGGTGAGGAGAGGCAGTGCCCACTGGGATGCTGCTCAGCTTGCCCTGACTCTATCCCACAGGCAAAGGAACAACGTTCCAGCTCCAGGGTATTGACAGCTATTCCCTGGACTGGAAATGTTAACTGAAACAGGTTTTTCAGCTCACTGCCAGATCAGCTTCTGCCTTAGCTCCAGGAACGAGTCTGCAAGGAAGCAGAGCAGTACCGGCTTCCTCCGTACCCCAGCACACATCCTGGGGCTACCACACTCCTTGGCTGGCTCACAGGTCTCTGAAGGCATCATTAATCCTCTCTCTGCAGTAGCCCAAGGTACACCACAAGCTGCTGTTCATGGCATGAGACATCTTCTCCTTCCCTTGCAAAAACACTGTTTCTCAAACCAAAACTACACAGCACTTCACTACCCGGCTCTCCCACAGTTGCAGCACAGTGCCAAACCAGACTCATTTTATCCATAGTTCCTACCTGCAAAACGGGAAAGCAGCTCTGTAGGACAGCAGGGTCTTGCAGGAAGCCAGCAACCCATCTAGGGTCCCTGACCCTAACCCGTAGGTCCACTTTCCAAGGGATGGTCCTGTAATGACAGGTCACACGTTGTCACTGGGTAGGGACACCGTGATCTCCCACCACCACAGCCATTTGGTAGCACCTCTTCTGAGACCACTAATGACTTCCTACCATGTCCTCTGCCAAGATCAAACCACTGCTACCTGGAAAATACTCTGCCCAGATCCAATAGAAGTTATATATTTGCTCTCAGGAGAGAGGACATTTACTTAAGTTGAAGAGAAGAAAATACAAGAAAGTTCAGCGAGTCTCAGGGCTTAGACATGGCATCAAACATTTTCCAGAGCTCCTTCTGTGCTGCCACCAAGCCCCATTCTTGAGCTAAAGCTGTTAACCTGCCCTCCGCATGCCCAGCACTCTACGTTCACCACCTCCCTGGCTTAGAAAGAAGATTTACCGATCAAGAGTTACAGCCTGTGATCTAATCCTGAAAGCAAAACCACAGGAACCGGGGTTTGTCAGCATGAGATTTACACCAAGTTAGTTTAATACCAGAGATGGTTCCCCAAGGAAGCAGAGCCCGGTGCTCCAGCTGCATGTGCCACCCATCCAGGACCAGGAGCAGCAGGGAGGTTGGTCAGTAAAACCAGCACAGCTTCTGCAGGACCATCCCAAACCAGGCTCAGGAAGCAAAGCGCTCGCTCAGCCAGACACCAACAGAGCCCCGCATTAACTTGCCGAGCCTAAGCAGTATGAAGGTTCAAGCGAACATAAGGTGCTCAAAGCTGCTAAACAATTCAGATAGACTTGCTCTAAAAGAAGTCTCAGAGGAAATGCCAAACTTCACTTTATTAGCACTTAAATAAATTTAATGCTATCTATAGTTGCAGCTCTAACTATAGCTACAGCTGAGCAACCCTGCAGAGTTGCATTTTAAGACATTCCTTAACTAGAAACAATTTGCATCAAGCTGTGTAAGGTGCTGTTTCTTACCAAGAACAGAAAGGTAATTTGCGCTTTTCCCCTCCTTGTACTGTTTAATTTCCTAGGAGGTTAAAAGGCTCACCTGGCCATTAATATAACAATACCACTATGTTCGCAGAATTGCTGTAGATCGTGATCATTACAGCAGCTGTGCCAGAAGTACAAGTTCCCACAGTTCTGTTCCAAACCTCTGCCTCTGCTCTGCACACCTAAAAAAGGACCATGAAATAATCTCGCAATACTCCTGATGGTGAAAATAAGCCTATCATGCATATACCAAAGCAAACCATGCTGCTTCTCGGATCTAAACCTTTGCAGCCTGCACTGAAGGGAGACTACATCATGGAGAAGCGATGGGTCCACGTGTCCACTGTACATCCACACATCCTGGGAAGGATGAATTCTTTTCAAATGCTCCTTTCCATGTTACACTTACTGCAGCAGCAGCCCAACTACAATTTTTCCGCAGTGAATTGGGCCCTAATTACTGAACAGTTTGTGAACTGCCCTTAAAATGTTAACAGCTGAAATGATGATAACAATAATTCTGTTTGCAGTTATAATGGCCCCTCATTAGAGCTGCTTAATTAAATATTTTCCAAAACTATACCAGAAAAAAAGAGTCTGCTCTCTCGACTGTAAAAGCAGAATCCAAAGCAGCCGCAAGGAAACGGTGGCTTTTTCCAGCTGAAGTATTTCCTACGGCCAACTGCAAGGAGTGACCTCACACACGTCCCTAACACAGTAGAATTTGCCATCATTAATCCGTCCATTCAATAGGAAAAGATGCTGCAGGTCTTCATGAGCATATTCCCCTGTGAGCGTTGTGCCATAAATTAGAAACACTTAAATCTTTTACACTTATTTAGCCTTTATGCTGTCTCTCCAGCCCGTTCACCAAATGCCTTTGTAGGATGAAGCAATAATTTAGCATTCTCCCACAACCGAGTCAAAAGGAACAAATGTGCTTCCTTCAACATAAGCACAGCAGGATAAAGGGGGAGTTTTCTTTTATATAAACCTTTACAGCATAAGTGATGCTATCGCACACGTCGTCCCACCTTCCCTGCCATCCTGCCCACACCTGTGCAGAGCCATGTCTAATCCTCTTAACCCTGCACCAACAAATAAGAGTCTTCACACTACCTTCCACTCCATGCAAAACTAAATAATGTAACAGGTTACCATTTGTTACCTAATTAAGATTTAATGGCAAACCATGATTGGTTTACTCCAACACAACCAGGTGTTTACAAGCAGAGAGTTGGCCTAGGAAAGTAAACTCACACTCGTGATGAACGGTAAGAATACCTTGAGTCCCACTAATGAAAATCAGACAATTCTTGCCATTAAACACATACGAAAAGGCATTTTAGCAATGCCTTACAGCTTACACTGGGTTGCTGACTTCTGTCAAGTGTAGAAGGGAAAAGATCTGGATTATTTTTTTATACTTGTCCCCAAGCATCTGCTGTCAGGGCTGGATAGGTCTTTAGTCTGACCTGGCAGATGTGCAGACAGCATCACATGGATTTAACTTTGCTGTACCAATGCAGTTGGCAATTTATCAGGGCCATGAGAGAACAGCTGTGCCTCCTGGACAGGAGCATCCCTGGCACATACTGCTGGCATAAGACTTCACCTTAGTGCTCCTGTAGTAAAAACCAGGTTCAGGGAGCTGGCAGACTAAAGGATGACACATTACAGCCTTATTTTCTTCTTTTATTGGTGCACTGACTCATGCCAGGGCACAAAATAAGATCGGGACATGGCTTAACAGAAGGACCCAGCGGGAGTCTATGGAGAACTAATAATGCTCAGACTCCCCAGGAGGGGGCTGCACAAGTTGGGCGGAGGAGAAATATGTATTATCTGACTCAATCGTAGGATGCAATTCCTAGGTACTTTTATTCTAAACTCACCCAATTTCCAATTCTGCACAATATAAGGAGGCAAAGTCAAGAAAAAACTGCCCGAGCTGGCTCTAGGAGCATTGCACCTTCAGTAGCCTGCAGTTCTTGTATGCATTTACCCTACTATTCCTTTTCGGGGTGAACTCAACCCCAAATGAGTTAATAGTACTCCTGGCACACAAGGTAGGCGTCCTGTTTCATCACTGCAGTTGCCAGAATCATGAAGTCTTCCTGGGCAATCAATGACGTTCCCTGTTCTCCCAGTCACCCTTGCTTTCCTTCAGGTCTTTGCAAAGCTGTTGTTAAAATTCATTTTTATGAATGAATGCTTTCCGAAGTGCTATAGATAGCAGCAGGGTTAAAGCACCCGTTGAATCCTTGGATAGGCACTTGGAGGCAATATGCAAAACGTACCATAATCCCTGAAGGGGATTACACCTTTCCAGTCTGACACAAAACAAGTTTCCAACTTGATTACGCATCACAAAAATGTCCATCCTACTCTACTCATCTGAGGGAGAAAAAAAAACAACCACCAACCAAAATCAAATCAGACTAGCTCAGGTCTGAATTCATTTTTATTTCTTCTCCAAATACAACTTCAAAATATTTAGGGCCTTTCTGCCACCTACATAAGAAATAATCAACTGCAACTTTTCAAAAGCCATAGCTATTTTAATACTCAAAAATTGTCAAAGCCCAATATAAACTGCCCTTAAAGCACAGAAACATCTGGTCGGGAATTAAAGTGGAAGGATAGTCAGCCAGGGCTAAGAGGTCAGAACCAGTACCTTTGCTGTGATTTTATTTTGGCAATGTCTAAGTTAAAAGCCTTCACTGAAACCAGTAGTAACTTCCTGAAGTACAAACAAGAAACACAGAGCCATGAGCCAGAAAACAAAAGCGAAGATGCTAAGAAAAAGGAATTCTCTCGAAAAGGCAGACCGGAGAAGAGAGAAAGCTGTTGGGACAGGGATGGGGAAGGATTTTGCAGCTAAGCCAGCACCAAGAACTGAGTCCATGCCAAATGCACTCAGAGGCACTGTACGACGCACATCCCAAAACCCACTGAGATGGGAAGGGGTCCTAGAAGTCTGTGTCTGACAGCCAGCTATTAACACCTCCCCCTGAATTTGGGGGCACAAACACACGCACAAGCACTAACCAGATCTGAGCAGCGCTGCTTTTCCTGCAAACTCTGTCAGGCAAACATCTGTCAGAACGTCTCCATTGTTTAATCACATAAAATGTTTCTTCTTCATTTTTGGCACCTTATACTGAAATAGTCTAAAGCAAGATGTCTCTGTATCATGCTCTATCAGTGTAACACAAAAGAAAAGATGTTTATAAATAAAAGAAGCACAGTTTGAGTCTGATATTAGATTTTCATGTGTTTGCTAGCAGCCAAACATACATAACAGCAGAATAATTGCAAATAAAGCGTGAGCATATGCATGGTCCAGGGAAAGAAGCCCTGAGCAGTTCTGCACCATGCTTTAATTTCCTCAAACATTATCTTTCTAACGAACTGGGAGCATGATAAATGATCATCTTCCTCTGCCCGGCCATGTTAGGACTGTTTCAACTGCTGTCTGTTGTTTACTGTTTCTGGCCACCTGAATGTCAGTTTTTTTCAAAACAGCAGTTATTCAATATTGGTCTTAACACTGGCAAAAAAAAAAAAAAAAAAAAGATGCAGAAGGAGGAACAAATGCATCCCCCCCAATTACTACTGCACCTCTTCACTTCCAAATCGAGAATATTTCTTTGACAGATTATATATATTGAAGATCTTCCACATGTGTATGTTACAGGGTAACATAACAGGAAAGCTGTGACAATTCCTCCTGCTCCTACAACTCCTATGGAGAATTTGAGGCGAGAAACCACAGAAGAGCTCAATTTCAACAGCACTGGTAAAAGAAACAGCAAAAAAACCCAACACCAAGTGGTTTCACTGCCACACCATCAAGTTCTCCTAGAAGCTGCCTCCTCTTTAAAACGAGCAAAGTTTAATCAACAGTTGAAAGCAGAACATGGGGAGGAAGAGGTCGTTACAACCGGAGAGGTTGATTTGGTTTTCCAAGGCGCATCTCTCTGCTAAAAACTCCTTCTCCTAATGCCCACCCACCCCAGCTGCAGCCACCAGAAATTAGCTCCAAAATAACTGCAAAGCAAATTGATCACAGTATCTTATTCTTCCTCCTTTATTAAGGCCCTACTAAAATTCAGCAAACTGGTGGGAGGGAACAAGCAGAAGACAAACAATGGGTCAAATTATCCTCATTGTTTAACGCCTGCCTTTCTTCCAGCTTTTTGTACAAGCACCCTGCATCCTCAACAGCAAAGAAGTATTTGGATTTTTGTTTCTTTTGGCAACACAGCACATTAGTTCTCCAAGTCCATCGCCAGAAAGGCAAAGCCCTGAGGAGCAGTGCTGCACCCCGAGCAATGAATCCAGGTACCTGGGAGCCCCAGCCCTTCTCTGCCCACTCTCCTGCTCCCCGCCGGCCCGTCGCCCTCGCCCTGCACACAGGCTCTGCTCTCCCAGGCTCAGATGTACTTGTCTTTCCAGCTGTCTCTCCATCTTCCCTTCATCTCTACACTCATCGAACATGCTTTTAACAAACCACTTGAGATCCTCGGAGCCAGGCTGTATCTAAGGTTTGCTGATTCTTTCTGCATAAGATTTAAAGAACAGCCTTTCCTACCCAGCCACACGCAGCAGCTCCCACCCAGGGATCACTCATCTCACAACTCAATTACAGCACATTCCTCGACCCTGACAAAAGCATCTTGCCCTGATGATATCTATTCAGAAAGCTGAGGATAAAGCTCCTTCTCCTAGCCAGTAACTTCAATTGCACCTCCATCTGTATATTCCTCCATCCCTGCTTCTCTACCAAACCAGCTGTTTGGCTTCAGATTCAGGGCCCTTCCCACCATTTCCTGACTGTCACCTCCCAATCCTGCTGGGAAGAGTTGACCTCCAAGCCACCCACACCATTCATAAGACAAGCAAACCAACCAGTCTCTGAGTTTTGTCCCAGAGCAAGCCCCTCCATAAAGTTAAAGGAAAGCACCTGGAAAGCAGCTCACTTCCTTATACAAAAACACTTTTATGAGTACTTTGAGGTGTCTGAAGAACCTTCAGCCTCCAGCTCCTTCAGGTCTCTGCTGATGGAGCCAACAGACATGGTTGCCCCTGGCCCTCCTGCACCAACTGACACCTCTTTGGAGCTGGGACCATCACAGACCTTCAAGCACCTCCATAGTGTACGCTTCCAAAAGCGATGGGAAGAACAGCTGGCTCCCAAGACTGCACTGCTTTTTTAACAGTAAAAAAAAAAACAAAGACCACTTGAGGGGGGGGGGGGGG
>NW_009601030.1:114844-122570 GCF_000690535.1 Cariama cristata
GAGGGGGACCCTGCCAGACAAGCCAGTTTTGAAGATGAGCATTACTTTTTACTCATCCCACTACTTTTTACAAAACCAGACCTTTGTGTATTTTCCACTGCAGAGTGTTTCTGGAGACGGCGGGAAGAAGGAAGGACACGGCACACCCTGTGCTGCCCAGGAACAGCCTAAACCACCTGAGTTTTGCTATTTCATTAGGGCTCCAGCAAAACCACTTACGAGCAATTCACAGTAATAGAGTCTTTTTCGTCCAGGGATCCTAGAATAATCTGCAGACCTAAGACACTGCACTACTTGCATATATTACTAGACATGAACTCATCTAAGTCAATGACGATACAAGAGGGCTTGTAAGCACTCCTTCCCTCCACGTACATCCTTCTCGCAGCCAGCCTATTTCTTCCCCTCTCTTAAAAGTCCACCTGGTGCAAGCACACACTGAGAGAGAAATTTGGAAATCCCCATCCCAGCAGCTTGGTTAGGATGCGGCTCGTCAGCTACATTCAACAGCAGTGATCGAACACGATCAGTTGTACGCCGTGAACAGTAGTGTCTGAACCAGCCCACAGGTCTGCTTAATCAACAGGCTGCTTAATTACAGCAGAAAGGCTCATTTGTTATTCCCTTTTCAAATGTAACTTTTCCACTTTTGTGAGTTTTTTTACCTTAAAACATTAGTATAACTGGGTTAACATCCATGAAGAATAGGCAGTTAGTTTTATGGATGAGATTAGCTAGCAAGCTTGAACAGGTTTTATGTTCGACTATCAGCTGATCTGGACTCGTTAAGTCATTTACCTGGTCTCTGCTGTGAGACATTCATTACCTCCCTGCATACAATTCCTTGGAAATTCTTTTTTTTTTTTAATCTTTTTTTTTTTTTTTGGTAAGTCATACTTGAAGTACCCCTTAATTATTTGTGGTCTGGCAGAAGCTGTAATACTAACCTATTAATGTTAATGAGAGAACTACAGCACGCACAATAATTATCTGCCACTATGTGCACTGAAATGAAAGTGAGCAGGTTAATTCAAGCCTGAAAGACTGTTTTAACTCTAAATTTGAAAATAGAATTTGATGGTGTATGATTAAACCTCAAATTCTGCAATCAGGCAGGTGTTATTGGAGCAAGAGCATTTTAACTTTATAACAGCAGGAAGTTTTATGAAATCTTCCTTAAAAAAAAAATCAAGCTAAAAAAAACCACTCAGTGTAAAACACCGTTTTGCTCTCCTTCTACAAATCTTTATGATTTACTTTTGAGTCAATAACTCACTAAAATTAACAAGATGAAATTATGTTTTGACAAGTTCCAGTGCTGATGAACAGATTTTCAAATCACGAATCCAGCTTCACCTCATTTTTCCACCACAGCTGACAGTCAAGAAGTGAATCATTCATTCCTTCTGCCCTTTGTGTATTTTATCAAATGCTACAGAGAACAACTAACTTCAATTCCCTCAAGTAATTTCATAAAATGCCAAACTTAATGTTCTTTCACACTTTAATAAAATTAAGTTCTATAGGAAAGAAAACATCCGTCTAGCCAAGCTCAACCATTTTGACCATATGTTGCCATGAGATCAACCTAACCAAAACAGACCTACTCAACATAATTGTGCCACTCAGAATATATATAAAATATACCACTGGATAAGCTTTCCATCATTCCTTGGCAGTGTGCAAGGTTGTAATCTGCATAAGGTTAGGTCCCACCTCACCAAACAGATGGGTGTGATGGCTACTCCTCATTTAGGATAAATAAAGGAGCTTATTAATCCCTAGAGCCAAAGAGCTGAAGCGATCACAATACACCCAGAGGACAGGCACATGTCCAAAATTCAGTGGAATCCACACGGAAGAGCTTTGCAAGCCTTCTGAAAGAGGCTTAACAACCAGGATAGCAGCAAGAGCAGTCCCAGAAGATGCAGACCTGAGACTCCAAGGGGAGAAAAAGCAAGGACCATTTCTAGGTTGAACGCTAATTAGAAAGGGCGAGCGAGGAAACTGTTCCCCCTGGTCAATTCTCTCCTGTGCTGAGGAAAAGGACACACAGAGATCTCTAGCTTTACTGCCAATCTCCCCTCCTTGGCCAAAGGGCTCAGAGGACCACAGATTTTGGGTAACTGGTCAAATAGGAAGTAATTCCCTTTGGACAGAAGCCAGATACCTGCAAGCTTCTGGTTTCTCCCAGTAAACCAGAGCTATCAAGATGCCGGCAAGCTCCTTCCATACAAAAACTCCACCAAGGTTTCGTCATAGCCACCGACAGAGGCAAATCTTGAGTAACTCTATCAAAGTCAATGGGCCTGTAGCAGAGAACATGATCCCTGTGATAATACACCAAATCCATAAAACCTCCATTTCTGTGTGCAGACAGGATGTTCTCAAACTGTTTGAAGCGTTTAAACGTGGTACCTGAGGTGCTATCGTAGCCCTGCTGAAGTCAGCAATGACAGCAAGCTCCACTGGCTCCTGCACCCCACAAGGACATCACCCAAGGTCAGGCAGCGTGTGAGCTTGAAGGACACCTCCTCCTCCTCCCCAAAACTGAGCATGTCCTGCCCTTGCACCTCTCCTAGAAACAGCACCTACAGGAGTCAACCAAAAGTCAAACAGGCTGCTCTATGTGCAGCTGCAAATGTTTTATTTATTCTGAAAATTCAACCAACACAGCTGTGCGATCTGAAATATGACTCAGTGGAGTTAGTGTCTTACTGCAGGCAATCACATTTATTATAATAACTAACTATAAATAAATAATGAGGTTGCTTAACAGGGACACGGGTAACCTGTCTAGACAATCGCGGAGGTGACGTACTCTGCACTGGAATGTCCTCCAGATTTCAACAATAAGTCTTGATTAAAAACATTATCTTTTTTTAAAAGGCAAGGCAATAACTGCTTATTTAAAAAATACCAAAGCCCACTTCCCAGGATTGCCAGCATGCACCTAACAGGTTTAGCTAGTAACACCTCACTCTCTAGCAAGCCTTCACCATAGTAGAAAGATCAGGCAAACACCCCAGCATGCACAATTTCTCATTTACCACCACATAAAACCAATTCTCCTATTTGGAGCAGCAAACGATACTGCTCCATCAACAGGCTGGCCTGCTCACAGCTCAAGAGCACCCTGCGACCATCACCCAGGTCTTGTGGTGGTGCTCTCTTCCCTTTCCCTGGCATTTCACTGCCTGCTTAATGGAGAAAAGCAATGGCCAAACTAATAGCTGGAACATGTGACCTTAATTAATTAGCAGACCTAGCAGAAAATGCCAACTCTGCATTATCACTGCCTGCTTTCAAGGACCCTCTGCCTGCGTCAGCAGTGCAGAGACATTGGGTCCATTAGTGTTTGCTCCAGGATAAGGACATATGATGCAAGAGTGGCTTTAGCAACCTGGTACAAGAGAGGCAAGGTCTGAGATAAAGGAGTAACCTCCTGTGCATTAGTTTGCGGTGAAGGTCCTCCCTCTCCATAAATGCTTCTCCGATGACTCTGTGATGGGCTGTAGGAGAAACCCACCAAGAACAAACCTAAGGTCAACTGGAAAGGATTGGGAGAGAGAACAGATGGCCGCCTGCCACCTCACCAATCAGCAAAATCATTCACTTCAACTGCATCATGAAATATTTCCCCACTTCTTCCTCTCCCCCTCTAGCTGCTTTCTTTCATCCATGAGCTGTGTCCATTTAGGTTACAAGACCCATTTAGCATGTAGTGGGGAACAGCTGGGAAAGCAAACAGAAAAAAGTCACACAGTACCTTCCCCATTGACTCCAAAATCCTAGAGGCAGCTGCAACAAGCAATACTCCCCTGGGAGTAACATAGGGAAAAAAATAAATATTTTTATTCTACAAAAATACCCCTTGCCCTCAAACAGGCATGCAGTTACAATCAGTTTCAATAATAAACTTTATCAATACTGAGCACCACTCTTCAGGAAAAGATCTCCCTTTGTCCCCTAAGCCATCCATCTGTGCTTGAAGGAAAATCCCAGTGCTCTGAACTTCATAGAAGTAAATTCTGCAAGCAGTGGCTCTGCTAATGTTTGCAGGATGGCCATGCCGAGCTTGATCAAGGCTTAGACCCACATCTGGCTTGCAGGACAGATGTGTGTTCACATGGGCATTGTTTCATCAGTCAGGTCCTAAATTTTGCTGAAAATCCAGTGCATCACAGATATGAAAAACCACAATCGAAGCTGCACACTGGGATTTCCATTTTTATTTCCACAGGTCACATCAGAGAATGAAATATCTTGTCGTTTAGTAACTAAATTTATGCCCTTTTTTTAAAAAAAAAAAAGTACTGTTATTGTTACCACTTCTAAACCATTAAGACATGTCCAGATACTGTGGTAAGCATATTTTGGATACCTGTAATAAATAAAAAATTAAATCCCAAATGGGCTATCTTTTTTTCAGGGAACATGACCTTACCAACTTCAGCTCCTCCAGGACCACAGGTAGCCTTGCAATTTAAATCTGAATTCTCCCTCCAGTTTCCCAGCTTTAAGATCAAGATCCTTCAGTATCCACCGCACGTTGGATTTATAATGCTAATCAAACTTCTCCAGGTAGAGACAGAGTTTATAAATTAATCCTGGGTAAAATAAATACATCAGCCAATCTTGGCACAAACATTCCTGCCCCTGATTAAGTTGAATTCCAGGACTGTGCGGCATGCATTTCAAAAGGGTAAAGTGGCAGGAAAGATGCACGCTCTTCTCCTCGCATACAGCACAGCATATTTGCATCAATGTGACCTCAAAGCGACAATGCCTGGGCAGGTGGCAGGATGAGACTCTTTGCTGTTATGCAAAAGTGCAACTTGCTGTGCTGTTCCTTCATGCCTCCTTACCCACAGAGCGAGCTCCAGGCGCACGGCAGTGGTGCTTGCTGATGGCAAGGCTACAGGTTTTGGCTCTGAACTCCCTGGTCTGGGCACTGAGATGACTTGAGTACACAAGCCCTATGCCGAAGGGCCCAAACGGCGCCCTCCGAGGCTCCTTGGATGCTCTGAGATATTTATAAATAAGTGCCCACAATACAAGTTGTACTTTCCTGTTTTATGCTAACTCCAGGCACCTATAAGCAGCGATCAATAGGAGTCTGTGCCATACCCTACGAATCCCAAAATGTTAAGTGCAGGAACCATCACAGACAAGACATTACGGCATTTATACAGGCTGAACTCCTATATTAAAAGCTATTTATACCCTAACTCAGCAGAGCTGAAGTGTTCATCCGCTAACAAAATTGGCTGGGTGGTTTAAACATGACCCAGGGCGAGAAGTCGGCAAAAGCATGAGCAGCTACACTGCCCAGTTTCAGGTGTAGCTCTACGCTGAGCCAGCTCCCAGTGCAACCAACGCAAAGAAAACGCATGAAAGTTGCATCTAACAATTCAGGCATGGGGAATATAAGGGCAGCAGGGACATCTCAACCCATGGGGAAAAAGAAATTTCTAACCTTGAAGTCATCTTGATTATACCCATTTTGTTGCAGTGGTAATGCCAGGTTGACCAGTTCGGCATGCAAAGCCCATGGGCAGAGAGCTGTCTATGAGGCAAGGCCAGACCCTTCTCACCCACCCACTTGGTAGCCAGAGGAGCAAAGGCTCCTCTGACCGCATCCCTACCACCCACAGTAGCCCACTCCCGCTGTCACGCGAGCACCGACCTTCTTCTCTGCTGTGCCATGGCACAAAGTCTTGATTAGTTGCCATTGATGCCCTAATTTATCATTCTTTAAAGAGAGAGTTGAAGTGTGTACTATATATCCGATATGCTTCACTTAAGCAGACACCATTTGTTGTTGTAGTAGGTACAGTTTAAAAAGTACTTTCCTCACTAAATGAAAACAGTGGTCCAAATCTCTGCCTTCAATTCCAGAGTGAAATTCCCTCTCTTCCACCATGGACACGACACGATTGCCACTTAAAAAATGAAAGCAGAACGCAACATCATATTAAAGCAATTAAAAAGGAAAAAAGTCATGAGAGCAGGATGAACACAGACTACTGGGGAAAAGAAAAAATTAATCCTTTAAAAGCAACAGCAAAAAAACTGTAGATAACAGATTTGATTTTAAGAAAATGTTAGCAATGATACATATGCTCAGTTGAGTTGCCAAGAGGACTTAGTTTAAAAGAAAAAAAAGTTTAAAAAATACATTTAGAAAGCAATAATATAGTTCTGGTTTATGTACTGTCACTCCCATACACTGCCGCATTACAGAATGCTTCAGAGCTCACAAAATGCTCTCCCATCACCAAAATGAAGCCCAGCAAATTGCTAATGATAACAGTTAAAGCGAGATGTGGAAACCCAGTTCTAAAAACAAAGAATGTCAAAAACCTCACACTTGTTTAACAGCCCTAGCCAGGCAGCCGAGCGCTGCTCACAAGGTTATCCTCCCAGTAGACTGCTCCAAGAGCCAGGGCAAATCAGGAATTACTAATTACGAGTGTTTAAGGAGGATGCAGTGACATTCCTTTGTAAGGCTGGAGCACTTTGTAGGTATCGCGCTGGCTTTTACCCTCTCATCCCATCATACAACTCTAATGAGTTTTGTGGTCCCAGTGTTAACCATGTGGAAAACAGCTGACACTGCAAAACTCCAGCTCTCATCATTAAAGCTAACTGGATCCTGTTCTTCAACCAATTTAAGACAGAGCTGGTGCGGGGCATGAATTATCTCCTCCCAGGGACACCATCCCTCTGGGGAACAGGGCTCTTCATTCAATCAACAGGATGAGCACCATGCTGTCTAAGAGTGACAAATCGGGCTATGAATGCATCACCCCTGCAAAGTCCACAGCATACACGATGCGGAGTGTGCAAATTTTGGCTCCACAGCAGCCAGACTGGGCAGCACCGGAGATCAAGCCAAGATCAAACATGGTAGCACCCCAGGGTACAGACAATGTGGGTGCACCCCAGGTCACAGCGTCCACTCTATGACACTTCCAACGCCTTTCGGATGCCTCCAGGAGCAAGTTGAGGATGAGCTGCTGAAGGTATGACAGCAAGTACAAACTCCTTCCCCAGGTAGTTCAGACTCCCAGCAACCTTGCAGCTATGCTGCAGCTCCTGGAAAACTCTAATTTCAACACAAAACTGAAGCCCTCTAATGTTACCTCTTCTAAAAGCTTACCTTGTGCTCATGAATCAAAGTAATATTCTAAACCAAAGGGAATGAAAGGGTTAGATGATCTGTTTGTTATACAGGTTTTAAACTGTTCAAATTTCTGGGCAGTTGGCAAGAAGCAGGGGTCTGACCTGAATTAGCTAAAAATTCCTAGACGTTTTACAAAGCTTTACTAGTAAACTCAGTTATTGATCAGGGCACTGACCCTTTCAAGTTTGCACAAACGCAGAATTTCAGTATCTCCTCCAGGTATCAAGAAGAAACTCCAAACCAAGGCCAGGTCATAACAATCTCAAATAATGTTCTTTTTAAAATGTGCTACTAAATCATTGCTATTAAAATACTGACAAAGCACTTTCAGGTATCCTGCAGGCATCTCTAGCACCAACCACTGCAGAAACAAAGATGCCCAGACAACAAAGACAACTAAGGAGCTTCGGGATGCCTAAATGCATGAGCTCGTCCCTTAATCCAAATTTTGTTCCGAGACTCTAAGACACACAAATTTAATGGGATTTACTTGCTTATCACAGAATGATTGGGGTTGGAAGGGGCCTCTGGAGATCA
>NW_009601031.1:0-7147 GCF_000690535.1 Cariama cristata
CTGATTTCCCCAAGTCCAGTCTGTTTTGCCGATGACAGTAACAGGCGAGCAATCTCTCCCTGCCCTTATCCTGACCCACAAGCCTTTTGTTGTATTTTCTCTCCCCTGTCCAGCTGAGGAGGGGGAATGAGTGGGCAGCTTCAATGGGCACCTGGCATCCAGCCAGAGTCAACCCACCACAGGTCATTAATAAAATCCAATTTTTAGCACAATTTTATTTTAGTCAATCTTTGGCACTATTTTCTACAAAAGTAGATCCTTTTTTAAATTAGTTTGCACAAAAATATTATGTACTTTTCTCATAACACTAAAAAGATTTTTGCATTGATAGCTGACATTCTGCTGTCTGGAGACTCAGTGCAGGAATATGGCAATTTGGTACTTTTGAAGCTAATACACCACTAAAGAAAAAAATGTGACAAGCAAAGCGGAAAATACTGATTATTGTAGAAATTCAATCTGAAAACTAGGTACTATAATATTGGTATTTAATGGCTTTGGAAGAACAGTTTTTGGTTCAGAGAGGAAGCTTTGAATGATTTATTGAGCATTATTAATATTATTGTCTTGTGAAAACAAAATGGTCATTTAAGTACAATACTTTCCCTCAAGGAGTACTCACAAAATGTTTTGTTACCTCAGATAAACGATCTTTATACTATGTTCTACGAAAAAATGAGAAAACCAATTCTGCCCTATATTGCCAAAATAATACAGGCATCTATTTTAGAAGAACTGTAGAAAACATACACTTCAACAGAAGATAAGGTAGATTTAGATGAGATATTAGGAAGAAATTCTTCCCGGTGAAGGCGGTGAGGCAGTGGCACAGGTTGCCCCGAGAAGCTGTGGCTGCCCCATCCCTGGGAGTGTTGAAGGCCAGGTTGGATGGGGCTGTGAGCAACCTGGTCTGGTGGGAGGTGTCCCTGCCCATGGCAGGGGGGCTGGAACTGGCTGGGCTTACGGTCCCTTCCAACCAAACCATTCTATAATCCTATGATTCTATGAAGACTCACGATTGAATTTATATGAACAATTGAAACATTATTAAAAAAAAAAAATTAGGACACTGAAAGTTCTTATTGTGAGGGATACAAAGGATTTTTGAGATTCAGACATACCGTCCTGTCTAAAATGATCTAAAAAATATAGGTACTTAGTAAAAAATACATTAATTACACATGCTTGTAAATGCTTGTGTTTGCAGTGGTGAAGCATATTTTATGAGACTGCACTTCTGTACAAAATGTTTGGAAAGAAAGATACTTTTTTATCTAATGAAGAGTGAAATTTGCAGCTCCTTAACAGTGTCTTTACACTGCATTTAAGTTTCTGAATTGTTGTTATATTAACTGTAAGAAGTGTTTAATTCAATAGTGTGTTTCCATGTTCCTAGCTTCAAAATCTGACTTAGGAGAGTTGGAACGTAGAAACTAATTTCTTCTGCATTTTTTTCACTGTAAAGTTACAAACAGATAAATGAGTTACTCGTGTTATTGATATAGGGCACTGCACTGAAGCTCCCATTTCCTGATTTTGAGAAGTGTTCACATTGTAGTATGGAATGAAGTTTACTACTTCTTTTTTCCATGTGCCTGTAATTCAGGCACTGTAACTCAGGCAATCAGATCACATCAAGCTACGTACAATGGATTAGCATGTTTTCATGGTCTGGAAACATATATATAAAATACTGTATGACAACAAACGCCCAAAATGAGGTGGTCTGAGAGTTTCTTATGAAATCAAATGTTTAAATTAGAATTAATGAACAAAATTTATTTACAAGTTCAAAATCTTTTATTTCAGTAAACTTTCAAACCTGCATTTCCTATAGCAATGGAGTGCTAGACCTTAACATAGAAGGATCGTTCTTTCTTGGAGGGAAAGTGTCTGTCTTTGGATATACTCCTTATAGAAGCTGGATCCGATGTATGTCTTCCTTACTGCAGCTTCAGGTGACAATTAAGCACAATTAAAAAAAAAAATTCTCAAAGAATATTAGGATTGCAAAGTATAGCAGTTGATTGTTAATAAATACAAGAATTCACCTCCCTGTGCATATCTATAATGACACATACTCCAATTACACTCTCACATCCTTTGCTTTCCACAGGACTCCCAAGCTACGGCAGACCGTATTCATTAGAGTTCCCTTCATTCCGGTCCATCAAGATGGCAAACAAGGATAATCCCTGCAGACATGAGCGAGCTGGTGTCCAACCAGTACAGTTTGGGGTATCTACTGAGTTCTCGCGAGCAACCTCCAACGTTAGTGTAGTTAGAGTCTGAGGTTATTTACACTGCAAGTATAGAAATATGGATGGATTCTTTCATGTGAATGGCAGACAGAACAAACTTGTAAAAGTCCTGCTGAGCATCTGCACTCATTCGTGTTCAGTGGCTTTGTGAAGATGGCAAATGTACAGTTGTATAGTAAACTCTGAGAAAAATCTAATGATATAATGAAACTTGAAACTCTTTCTGCAAACATGTATCGATGTAAGTCTAGATGTGTATGAATGTACATTTAGACTTCTTTTAGCAAAAATGAAAAGGGCAAGCCTCTAGGAGCATTCAACAAGACTACTTCTTACAAAGTTCAAATATCTTTGACAAAGTCTCATCATTACCAATCACGTGTGTAAGATCTATTTATTGATTGATATGAACAAAGCAGTACATTTTTTCTAATCTTCTTGTGAAAAGAATGAATATATTGTCTGAAAATTAAAAAAAAAAAAAATCAATCAGACATCTGAAATGGAAAACATCAGCTGAAGTGCTTTATATTTTGTATAGTTGTAATCATCTGAAAACAAGAGTTTGTAATGGAAAGTGTCAAATAATCTTAACTGCCTTTAAAGCATTATTATTTAACTGCCTACAAAACTATTATTTTGGGAGAACACATAGCTCTTTTCAGAAGCAGCATTGGTTTGGAACACTCAAAAAGAAAGAATGAACACGTAAATAAAGTGAATAAACTTGTGTTATTAATCTCCTTTATTGTATTATCTACGTGGATATGTATATGTGGATCCTTGTAGCATTGTTCAAAGCAGTTCTACAATCCCCAGACGCAGGAGATAAAAAGTTGACTTTTGACCACCTCCACAGTCTCAGTTTACCAGCCACATACCATCTGGTTTCAGGCAGGATCAAGAAAACCCCACTCTCTGTCAAATGTTTGTGCAGTAGGAAAAGGTAATTGAGCAGACAGAAGTCAGAATGAAAAATCTGCTATCCATGGAGAAAAAGTGGAAAACATAAGATAATTTTGGAAGGATTTTAATACATGCTTTGTGGTGTATTGCTGAAGAACAGTGGTTTACATGAAGTCTACTACCAAGGAAGAGAAGGGAAACTGAAAATCAGAGCTACTGGCTAAGAATGGGCACTCTTGGCAAGCTGCCTTGACATCTGAAAATGTGGGTAGCAACAAAGTTTGAGTGGGAGTTTACCAGAATCTCCTAAGTGAGAGGGAAATACAGTTACTCAGTACCCTAATAAGGTAGAGGGAAATCACTGGAGCAGGAGTCTTGTTGAAATGTTCTTTAATACAAGAAGTCTCTTGAACATGGGATGATCTGCATCGCACATCCTATTTATGAGATAATATCAAAATCTATCTTTTGTAGGTTACTTATTTAATTTCTTAGAATATGGTCAAAATTTAATTTTGTTGAGTCACTGTAGTTTATATGAAATTTCCTAATCATACTGGGTTTTAACCAGGTCAATTACACATTTTATTGATGAGGCATCATATTAGTTAATAGCAATTATTTCAAATTAATAGTGATAATTCCATTTTTCCATAGCTAAGCATATTTTTATAGCCATGAATATGCACAGCTGTTGCTTTTTGCTGACAATTTCAATACTAATGGGTCCTGTATATTAACAACTGATTTACTTCTAAGTGCTGAAATACAGCACTTAATGCACTGTGCACAAATACTTAGAAAGTAATTTGTTGAAAGCCAAGTGACATCTATTCCAAAGCTTTATAGGCATTTTTGCAGTGTTGTGTCATATCATATGTATCTATATAGACACGTACACATGCATTTAAAACTTAGGCAATGGCATTTTTATTACAAATATGAATTGTCGTATAATACTCAAGCAGAATTAAAAGTAAACTTTGCAAGTTGTGTGGTAACCTCAGGAAACTAAGTGTAGCACATTTTTTTATGCACTGAAAAGCTAAACTTTAGAAAAAAGATATGACTTCTAGAAAGAGCAGAAACTTGTATGTTTTCCTTTCTTATTCAGAATTCCTATTAAAGTCAATAGGAATAAAAAAAAAAAAGGTGAAAAGATTACACAAAAAAGGTGATTAAAGTAGAATGTAGCTGAATGTATTACTGTGTTGTTACTACTTGGCACAAAGTAGCTTGTACTTCTTCAAGCTCTTTTGTGACATCTTAGGCTTGTCAAATTACTACAAAATAGTTTAGCATTTAACTTACAAAAACGCAAGCAGATATACTAACAAAGACTCTTTAATCAATTTTTGCAATGCTACGTTATGCTTATGAATCCTGAATGGCGTAAATTTGCCTAACACAGCAATGAATTATTCTGTTTTTTTCCGAGTATACTGGTAGTGTAATTCTGCTATGTTCCTGGTGTGCTGTTGTTTCACTGGTTTGGAATTCTCCTTTGAAAGGCATGCCAATGAAATGGAAACCGAAATAATTAATTACAGTACTTTTGCTTTGGTACACTGTTCAAGTCATACAGTGGGTACTGCAGGGTATCCTGTGTCTTACCTGAATGGTGCCACTCTACACAGTCCATGGTGAACACAAACTCTGAAACAGGGAGGGCTACTGTTTGGTATTAGTTGGAAAAAGAAACTGCAATGGGTAAACATTATGTAAACCACTGTTAGCTTCACACTTCTGCAGTATATTAGGTGTGGGAGAGCACACGGCGACAGGGTAACAACTAGTGATTAGTCTTAGATATAGAAAAAGTCGTGAGACCCTAGAGCTTCTGGCTTGTACCTGTGGGACAGTGGTGCCACACAGTCTGTGTCAGCTTGGCAGACCTCAGCATGCCAGACTGGGCAGGAGATGAGCAGCTCAAAGAGACTATTGACCTTAAAACTTCAAGGACATCTCGCCTGTGAGCCATGGTAGATTGCTTGGTATATTTTTCTTGAGAAGCCAAATGGACATAGATCCAGAATGTTATTTTCACTGCTTGTCTTTCTGAGTGTTGTGGTTTAACCCCAGCTGGCAACTAAACACCACTCACTTACTCCCCCCACTGAGATGGGAGAGAGGATCAGAAGAGTGAAAGACAAAACTCATGGGCTGAGATAAAGGCAGTTTAATAGGGAAAGCAAAAGCCACATACACAAGCAAAGTAAAACAGGGTATTCATTCCCCACTCCCCATGGGTAGACCGGTGTTCAGCCATCTCCAGGACAGCAGGGCTCCATCACACCTCACGGCGCCTCCAGAAGAAAACAGCCATACCACCACATATCACTCCCAACGTCCCCCCTTCCTTCTTCTTCCCCCAGCTGTATGTGCTGGGCATGACGCCATACGGTATGGGATATCCCTTGGGTCATTGGGGTCAGCTGTCCCGGCTGTGTCCCCTCCCAACCCCTTGTGCCCCCCCAGCCTCCTCGCTGGTGGGGTGGGGTGAGAGGCAGAAAAGGCCTTGGCTCTGGGTGAGCCCTGCTCAGCAATAACGAAAACATCCCTGAGTTATCAACGCTGTTCTCAGCACAAACCCAAACCACAGCCCCGTACCAGCTACTGGAAAGAAAATTAACTCTATCCCAGCCAAAACCAGCACAGTCAGAAGCACAGAGTAGTTGTTTGGCATCTATTGTATAATGAATTAAATATTTGCTTTTATTCTGACGATTCTGCTTCAAATTTTGCACTGCGTTATAGCAGAAATTTTCACCATTTGGAAATAACTAAATTTGTGCACATCTAAGCAGCTTACGTATGAAAATTGTCCTACCAATACTGACATTAACTGATGAATCAGAATCACTTATCTGTTAGTTTAATACTCTCTTTAAATGAAATCCAGTTTAGTTATACACTACTCAAGATTCCTGCCTTTGTTGACAAACCCAGGTAGTTCAGTTTCAAGTTGTGGAGCTAGGACCTAGGTTCAGGGCCTCTGGCATCACTTCCTCACTCTTCATCTAAGCAATAGCCTCAAACAACTGCTTTCCATTACTTCCAATGTCCAGCCAGAAAGAGCAGACAATTTTGTGTATGAAGAAGGAGTAACTTGAGATACTTACGAGCTGTCCTCATCTCATCTGAAACTAGGAAAGCTTGATCCTGACAGCAGGACTGCACTGACTACCAAGATCTTGCCAGCACAGAATCCTTGATGTCCTCCATAGACAGCTTTATTCAGCTAGTTGACATGTACAGGAGCACTATATAGTGCCATGTAATACCTGTTTAGGAGCATGCACTGTGCAGAGACATCATCCTCACAGGCAACTGATGATCTTGATGCCTACTGCTAGCAGATAGGATTGTCCATCTGAGAAAGGACTGGAGAATGTTCTGATTGATGGCTTCTCTTCTCTAACTTGTCTGTGAAGCAGCCCTTGCCTCTGCTCAGTATGTCCTTTGGAGGAAACTGCAGTCCTGATTTCTTCTTCTACAGTCCTACTTCCTCTCTCTTGTAGGAGATATTTAGTGCTTGTCCTTGTCTGTATGACCATGATCTTGCTTGTTGTACCTTTTGTCTCAGCTATCATTACACTGGATAGGCCTCCTGAGTTCCTGATCTTCAGGCTTCTGGACAAATTCATGGTCTCTGAAGTTTTTTTCCTCTTTGATCTTGACTGAACACAACCTGGTGTTCCTCTAGTTCTTGACTTCAGATTTTCTTTAGATTACAATAAATGTTTATGTTCAGCTGAAACCCAGTGAAGTAGTACCTCAGCATGAGAGCAGGCCAGTGGATATACGCAGGAAAGACTCCATGGTCCCCAACAACTTTTCTTGTGCCAGTCATCTTCAAGAAGTTACCTGTGCAGCTTAAAAAAAAACCACTGTTGGGTTGTTTTGGTTGTTGTTGTTCAGTTGTCTGGGGTTTTCTAATAGACACTGTTTTTCGTATACACTCACACATTCCAAGCAGT
>NW_009601031.1:7178-13046 GCF_000690535.1 Cariama cristata
TTGGGCTACCTCATCTGTGCAGGACTCCAAGAACCACATGGTGGCAGAATCAAGCCTAGAAACTCATAAAAAGATCAATGCAAGATTTCTTATTTCTGTAGATTGATTAATGCCTTTAGTCCTAGTTTGCATCTACTTGACTCCTATCTTACCTATTTAGATTATTCTGGACTGTTATTAGCTATGTGACTTTGTGTATTTGTGCCTTGAACGGAAAGTACACAGTATTCTCTGAGGCCAGTATACGTTGCTGTCAAATAAATAATTGATCGTGACAGTCCAGAAACAAAGTTATCCATTCTTTGTTGATATTGAAAAATATTAACAGATCTATTTTATATCATGAGATGTTGGGAGCCAGGAATACAAGGAAAAGTATTTGTATTTGCTTTAAGTAATTTAAATAGGCAAATAATTAAAAGTGGAAAAGCATTTTTTAGTATACATAAATACCTGGCCAATACACAGACAGTCCTTGTTTGGAAAGTTGGTCTTTGTACTTCTGTATTTGTTGATCTTGTTTCAAAAGTGCCACTCCTTTGAGTTAATACTCCTGTTTACTATGGTCTCTTTGTTATGTCAATGGAAAATCACCATGAATGTCAGACAAAATTTTTACATTCTGCCACAGCAAGATTAAAAATTAAAAAGTACAACACTGAGTGAGTTCTATTTTTTGGTGGTACTTTGCATTTTTATCTTGATATAAAAAAAGAATGAGGTTTATAATGTTCCAGTGTTTGCCATAATTTTTGTGTAGTTATAAAACCTCTTAGGTGTGCCCCAGCATAAAACAAACCTTAAAAACCATTTATAGCAATTCTGTACATATCATGTCTTAAACAAAAACTGCCTGGGGATTGCTTCAGTTTGCATATCAAACTCATCTATACTCTGCACTACAGATTGGAAATTGTGCATTCAAATAACATTTCTGCTTACTTGAGTTATGTTGCTTAATTTATCCTAATGTAATGACCCAGAGAAGCTGTGGCTGCCCCATCCCTGGAAGTGTTGAAGGCCAGGTTGGATGGGGTTTTGAGAAACCTGGTCTGGTTGAAGGTGTCCCTGCCCATGGCAGAGGCTTGGAATTGGATGGTCTTCAAGGTCCTTTCCAACCAAACTACTCTATGATTCTATGACCCTTTGATTCCAGATTCCCTGTTGATGAACTTTACTTTACTGTAAGAAACCCCTAACCGAAGTATTTATTATGCAGAACCATTAAAGAAAAATAACTCTTCCTTTGAGGTTCAAAAGATATTCAGTTTTAATTCTTTTTCCAAAGATTTTTATACTTGCAAAATAATATACATAATTTTATATACATGTATGTATATATTCATAGTATATATTATATGCAATATATACATGTATATACAGTATAAACTGTATGACTGTATGATTAGATCTTAATTGCTCATAAGTTAAGATCTAATGCTTTCATCTTCCTTCTCAACCTCATCTCCTCCAACACAAATATAACCAGAATACTGTACAGGAGACAGTATTTTTAGAATGAAGTTACTTATACACTCGTAATACAGAATCATCATAGGATCATTTAGGTTAGAAAAGACCCTTAAGATTATTGAGTCCCACCTTAAACACTGCCAAATCCACCACTAAACCATTTCCAGTCTTTTAAATAGCTCCAGGGACGGCGACTCCACCACCTCCCTGGGGAGCCTGTTCCAATGCTTCACAACCTTTTTGGCGAAGAAATTCTTCCTAATATCCAATCTAAACTTCCCCTAGCATAACTTGAGGCCATTCCCTCTTGTCCTATCACTTGTTACTTGGGAGAAGAGACCGACCCCACCTGGCTACACCCTCCTTTCAGGTCATTGTAGAGAGCGATCAGGTCTCCCCTCAGCCTCCTCTTCTCCAGACCAAACCCCCCAGCTCCCTCAGCCGCTCCCCATCAGACTTGTGCTCCAGACCCTTCACCACCTTCATTATTCTTCTTTGGAAGTGCCAGCATGTATTTGTGTATACTTTATATACATACGAATAAATATGGTTAGATATAAACCGGTATACACTACTGATATATTTGTCAAGTAGGTCTTTTGAGGGCTAGAAGAGAACACCACGGTTATGTGATCTGATGTCTTTAATCAACTCTATTTGAGATTATGTGTATCAAAACTATACACTTTATGTGAGCTTTGGCATTTTGAAAGACGTGTCCAAAAGTGATAGAAATGACGAAAAAAGTGTGCGCTACCCTTAGCTAAATCATTCCATTTGTTAATTTCTATCCTTCTTAAATAACTGTATCCTATTTCCAAACAGATTTTTGAAGCAATGAATTCCAAATATTTATTTCCAGTATCGTCATGGGTTTTCTTCTAAGCTAAACACAGCGCCTCTCTTTTGGGCACTGACTTGACAAGAGGACCAAATTGCCAGGAGAGTGGGAAAGAAGCACTGAAACAGCTTTAAAAATTAGAGATACTCATATTAGCTGGATTTAACTAGGAAAATTAACAGAGTTCCTTTAGCAGGTATGGGGGAAAGAACTGGACTTTTTTTTGAGGCAGAGCTAGATAGTATTTCTGAAAAAGAAAGCACATGGCATAAGGACATGAGAAAGAACTCACCAATTCATGAAATCCCTATGAGTCTTATTTCTTATGAAAGACTAGTCCATGTAAGATTCATTAAAGAAGCAGTTAAGAAGCTGTTCCAGGCAGAAGAGGATTGTAGATTTCTGAGCAAGTACAAATATTGTCCCATTTACAGATGTGCATCTAGGCTAATTATTAGACACTTCATCGAACTTTTGCTCACATCAGTGGCAAATCTATTTAGTTTACAAAAAATGCAGACCTGGCTTATTTGGAGGAAGAACTGCTGTGGAAAGCATGACAAAGCCATGGAGACCTATCAATAGGCAGACCAATATCTACTATGAATATTTATGAAACAAACCATCAAGATGCATTTGCTAAGCAATTATTGACTTATTCACTCAGAATTTAGGGTAAAGTGCTTTATAAATTGAAAGGAAAATGCTTTTACTTCTGCTAATCTCCTTCAGTGGAAGCCACTGAGCTTTGCCATTTACTTTCCATAGCAGCAAAACTCATCTCTCTAAGCGTCTCTGATGCCTAATGCTGCAAAGATGTAAATTAATAAATGAGCATTTATAAAAGCCTTCAGTTACTAAGTGCATTCATTGAAATGCTGAATTCCCTTTGACTGACAGGTATGTACCCAGAAAGAATGACCGCCTTATTAAGCTTTAGAATATTTAATTAATTACTCTTACTTGCAAATGTTTCAAAATGAAGTGCAAAGTGCACTATACTATTAAAACAAGCATAAAAGCAACCGTATGGGGTTTAATGAGTTTAAAAGGCATTTTGTGAGGATGCGGGCAATCATTCACAATATCAAATCTAGAGAAAATCAACTTAATGGATTTAATGACCTGTGAATAAATTGCAAAGAAAAAAAAGCTTGTAAGAATTGTCGTACCTAATTTTGTTTTTAAAATATGTTTTATTTTCAGATTCTGTATTCAAGATGTTACCAGTTATATGGGTTTTTTTCCAAAGAGGATTTCACCATTTTGTGGCTCTAATACCCCAGGGACAGATGACTTTTAAACTTTTATGTCTGTGTGCCATCATCTTGCTTAGGCTTTAGGGGTAATGCAGCTCCCAGTTCTTAATGGAAAAGGAACAACATGAGCGCTGGAGCCCCTGCTGAGCAAGTCAGCAAAAGTTAAAGGTATCTGAAATTTTAAGTAGCTATGAAAAGCGATTGCAAGTTAAAAGCCTGCTGTTTTCTCTTAAAACACTGCAATAAAGTGTAAATTAAGCTGTATAAAAAAGGGATAACTCTTAAGAAGCAGCTTGGGTTTCTGTACATGTAGATGAATTGCTAAGCCATATTAGATAATTTTATATGGGAGAGAGAGAGGGGAGAGATACCAAAGGAGATGTCAATTATTTTATAGTGTTAACTTATTAAAGGACGGTTTTGGTTATAATTCCTTACCTGGTGGAAATGTACATGTCATCGTTAAATAATAGACATAAGTAAAAACAGTGCTATGCAGAGCTGCTTTCTATGCTTTCCTGCAAGAAGCAGGCATCTGAGCCTTAAACAGGTCGCTTCCATCCACTGTTTTGAAATACCTGACAAAAACCCAGTATAAGCTGAGTAAGGGTTTTGGCTTTGCTAATTGCTTATAAGGATAGTCTGGAGGACTGGGATTTTCCAGCCTTGTTTGACTAACTGACAAACAACTACCTAAAACTTTCCACAAGAACTGTAATCTAGTAATATTTTTGTTTATTTACATAGAGGAAATTTTTTCAGTCACAGGTTGTATTGATGTTGGTTCTCTGTCACTGTGTCACTGGGGTCTATGAAGATTTGATCTAAGATGTTTCAGGATTCTGTGTAGCTATGTAAATTGAAGCAGAAACAATTCTTCAGCAAAGATACTGATTTAACTGGGTTTTTTTTGCTTTGATGGGTTCATTGTTCTTATCCTACTCTTGTATGATATGGACCTTTGAAACTCATTTTGTACAGCAGGGAAGCAAGTGCATAAGTACAAGTAGTTTCACTGAGATCTATTTTTTTAAAAAAAGTAATTAAAAATATTAATTTTGAGTTCTGTTCTGATTTAAACATATGCATATTTATTATAGCAACTACATCTGTTTTAACAGTCGATGTATTACACTTATATTTATACTTGAATTTTGCATTTCATCTCAAGTACTGAGATATTACTTTATGTTGCTGACTAAAGCTCCCATGAAGTCAAAGTATAAAAGTTCCCAACACTATGTTTTACAGGTTACTATGGTTCAGCTGTCTTTGAGTGCACACAGAGCTCCGACAACGATGCCATACTGCCAAACCAGCCATATGGGATCTATACAGAGGAAGTAAAACTGAGTTGCATGGAAAGACACAGAAATATGTTTGGCAAGATTTTAGTTGATTATGTTGTGTTTAAAAGGAAAGATTTTGCTAGGGTGTTTTCAAGGATTCAGAAACCTAAACTGTCATGGTAGGATTTCTTTCTAAGAATGTCTCTTAAAGTTTTTAAGAGAAACAAAATGCACATAACTGTGGGAAATAAGGCTGCAGAAACCTTGTGGTTAAAATCATAATACATTGAATCCAATGGTAGAACTCTCAACAACTTCCCTATTACCAGAATTTTAACCTCTAAGTTTGACAACAAAAGGAAGGAAGCTATTAGGACTGCCTTTTCAAGCTTCCTTTGAATTCAGAATTTAAAAAGTCACAAATGCTACTTTTTGATAGCTTAATTCTTGTTGCAAGTATATAAAAAGTGAGTCTCATATAAGTAAATATTTTAAAGGAACTGCTCCCATTTTGCCATCCAAACCTTATGATAACTTTCTTTTAAGCAGAAATTTTGTCTTTTGCTTAGTTATCCTGTTCAATCAAGTTCAGAATTACTGCAAGATTCCACACAAGCAGGTCACGGATGTGATTTATTGAGAAAAGATCTATGTTGGTCAGAATTATCCTTTTGTTCTTTTCCTATCAGAAAAAAAAACATAAAATGATGCCCAGATGGAGAAAGTAATTTATGTGATATTACAGTTTTTTTAAGCTTGACATTTCACCTGTAATTCCTAACTGCCTACCTCATATGTGGATAAATGAGTATTACTAAATCTAGATAAATATTTGGGAGAGGTAACAAAACAAAAGAATATGGTAAAATGTAAGGAAGGTAAAGTAAAAAAACCTCTCATCTCTCCCTAACAAAAAAAAAACCAAAACTTGAGACTGAGTAAAATGAGGAAAAAAGAATGAAAATGTGATTGAAATGACAGATAAGAAATTAGAAATAGGAAATGA
>NW_009601031.1:13063-40927 GCF_000690535.1 Cariama cristata
GTGATTAAAAAGAAGTCAAGTGTTGCTTTAATAGTTTCTCTGCAGGATGCGTATATATTATATATTTGTTCATTTTTGTTTCATTCTCATTAAGGACTTGCTTTCAAGAATGTCATTTATCATCATTTTATTTTCTCCTTCTCATCATTTTTTCTTCCTTTTATCCTGTCTTGAATCTTTTACAGAATTGCTGTAATATTCCCCATTTTGGGAATCTGTATGCACAAAGCAATCTCTGCTGCTAAGGCAGCTGCATGGGAAACTTTTCAAGAGGCTGATGCAAAGCTTTTAGATTACTCAGGTGGGTTTTTAATCAAATGTTCAAATTTAAAATCAATGATGGGAATTAGAACTTGGAAGGCATGACTTTAAGTCCTATCCTACAGCCTCACTTCCTTTTTGTATCCTTAATTGCAACAGAAAATAAATTTCATGAGAGGACGTACATCAGATGCTCTCAACATGATGTATACTCAGTGCTGTTAAATTAAAGCGATGATTAGTATAACTAAAGACTTAAACTAGGTAGAAGTATAAAGATTATTTAGGATACTATATAAGTGAATCTGGTAAGGTTCATTTATCCAAATACCTTGACCTTAGTCTTCTTTTGGACATTCATAACTATTTTGTTTATCATCTATTCCTATTAAGTTTTAATTGAAATCTAAAATGGAAGTTATCAAAGAAATTGCTAATGTTCTTTTGGTGTTTTGTTGGTTTTTTTTCCAGTGCAATACCGTGCCATTTTTCTTTAATCAAGCTGATTGTCTTAAAATGTAATTTTATTCATGAATAAATTCTCACATTTCATTGAACAGCTAGTCATATTGATGAAAACAAATACCATTTGATCCCTCTCTCAGACAAACCTAAAGTACCAATATTTTCACAACTGTCTGATGCCTTTAAAGGCTTTCCTTCATTGGTAGTCAGTCTTGTACTTTTTCTTTAATGGGTTACTATGGCTGAGAATGCCTGTAAGTTAGTTCAGCATTAGTCTGATAAGATGGTCAGAACATTGAAAAATAAAACTTTAAAAATGAGATCAGCAAAGGAAATTTTTGCAAAGAAAAAAAGAGAAAATTTCCAAGAATATTCAGTGATTTTTTGTTTGTTTTTAAATCTATTACAGACTCTTATCCATATTTAATAATGTAGATATCACAGTTGTGATTAAAAGAGAAGTGTCCAGGAGACAAAACGGAAATTCAGACGCATGGACAACCATTTCTAGAGAACCTCACTCTGTATCTGTGCTAGGTAAGGGTTAAACAATGCCCTGAGCCACTCCACTAAAGAAAACATAGAATTTGAATGTTTGCCGTAATCAGAGTTTCTTGTTAGTCTGCCCCTGCTTCACCTTCTTCCCATTCTCCACTAAGAACATCAACATTTTTTGTCTAGTTCTTCTGGTTCTTCCATTTTTCCAAGAATATTTGCATAAGTCTATGGTTAATATATCATGGCCTCAGAACCACATGTTAACACAGTGATTTAACTGATTTTCAAACAGGGACTGATTCCTGTGCAGACATTTGGTCCAGCCCCATGTTACTCTAAATTTTACTGATCCCCATCTGGTAGAACCACAGAAGGAACTGTAAAAGGTTTAGAGACGGTTCTTTGAGAGCTAATGGGCTATCCACCTTTGTCAGAGAAGAGAAGAATGGGAGGAAATAATTACAGCAAATGAAATGAATGTGAATTGAAAAGGGTCCTTTTCAGACATTAAACTGAGTAAATACAAATGAAAAAATAAAGTTTTTACATTCTCATTTTATTTTGTAGTACTTCTTTTTTAGCTATATATTTAAACATGCAACACATAAGATATTTGAAGAAGCAGTTTAAGAAGTTCTAAAAGGAAAAAATGTCACTGAGGTAGTTTGTTAAAAAGTTATGAGATATTTAAATGTGTAAGTGTTTAGGTAAGATAAGTAAGAGGAAAAGAAATCAGATTTAGTCCAAATCTAAATGCAATCATTCAGTCTATAAATTTGTTTTCAGGTAGTTGATTATAACAATGCAAGTAGATAAGACTGATAGAATCAGTACCTAAAATGTGTTTGCTGGTGTTTTGAATGATAATTCTGAAAAATATCAGTCTCCAAAAGAATACAAAATATTCTGTCAAATCTTTACTTGTCAGGCATGTGTTGTAATAGGCAACATGGGCCCTTGAACAGCTGAGAACACTCTGTGGACCTATTCACCATCTGGCAAAATTATTTAAGATTTCCAGCAAAAAAATAAATATTTAGATCCTTGCCTCTCAAGCAGAGTATGTCTGAAAACAGAGGTGAGTGACTATGAATCCAGAGATACAGGTGGTTGTAGGGGTTTCCCCTGAGAGCACTCAGAGGGTATTGCTGCTAAATGCAAGGTAGGGGCAGAGACATGTATAAATCTTTTGGTCTGGGGCCAGTTTATTTGGTGGCAGATGTGTGTTTTTTAATAACTGGGTACAGTAAGCCTGATTTTTTAAACTGACAAGACATATTTAGAAATTTTACGTCTGAGTGACAGTGGCACACGTTGTCCTGATTGGTAACAAGACCGCTAGTATCAATTAACACTGACCAGCACAGCTCTCCATCCTCGGCCTATTGTTGACAGAGAGTACCTTCATATGCTACCAGGTGGACTCAAGCTCTCTCAGGGTAATAAGAATTACTGTTCTCTGTCTGTAAAATAATAGTGCCCTTGAGTTCTGGGAGAAATGAGACCTAATTAACCTCTACTCCTTGTTTGTCTTCTCTCAAGTAGACATCTGCGTGACTGAAACTTGATTAATTTATACCTTCCCATACAACAGTAAAGCTTAGTCTGGGTAGCACTTTACTGGACTTTCTGACATTTACGTGCTGCTCACAGACAAGATGAATTTAGATGGAGTTTCTCATACATCTGTTTTCACTAAAATACCTTCTAAAGCCTGAGCTGGCAACTGTTAACATGAAAAATTAAGGAGATTGTCCCTAGCTTCTGCTTACAGCTTGGCTGCTCTTACGCTGCCCATGGCAGTGGATATGATAAAGAAATAATTGCTTAATTTATTTGCTTATGTATGCAGCTTCTGGGTGATGGCGTGCATCTGGCCATGGTACTTTTCTTATTCCATTTCTGCAAAGAATGCAACATAGCCTTACTACATATGACGGAGGATAACTATGATCACTAAGACGCATTTATCATCTTCAGCCACATCAAGTATAAAGTGATAGCACAGTCTGGTACAGCTACAGGACAAGCAATTAACATCAATTAATATATAATGATGCATACATTTTTGAAACTGTAATTCTTCTACAGATGTGAGCTACAGTATACCATTTTCTGCAGTGTTAAAGATGTCATGTTGCCTGTGTAGCTCACTTGGACCGTGCGCTCAAAGAAGGTAAGGAATAGACAGGAAATTTCTGGTGTAGTAGCCAAAACAAAAGTTTCTCCTGCAGCTTCTGGCTCCTGGAAAAGTATTTTTAAAGACACAGTAGCTGTGTTTTGTGATTCCTAATGTACAGCAGTTCCCCCAAATTAAGAACCCATTATTTTAATGTATATCCCCCATCTGTCCCTGCCAAGAGACATGCATATCATAGATGGATGCTTATTCTGGCTGGAAATAGGTGTGTTGACTGAAGGTGCAACACATGAAACTACTGATGACACCTGTAGTGAAGTGAAAGTATTTTGAGTTTGGTGCAACTCTTTGTAAGTGTTGTTGACAGGGGCCGCGGACGGAGACTGTAAAATCTAACAGAGCGCAATGCCTTTCCTCGGAAGACTCTCCTACGTGTGCCTTGAAGTGAACAATGTTAGCCTGTTGTTGGTACCCTCTTGTCCAAATATTTAACTGAGTTCACTGAAATGGGTTTGTGGTACTGCCACCAACCGTGATTGTAACTCAATCAGGTTTCCTTCAGCATCCTGAATTTGAGCCAACACTGATCCCAAGATGCCTGGCAGCATAAAGAAGATTCTCCTAAAGCTGCTACAAGGTAATTGCATCTCTGAGAAATGCTCAGTCCTTTAATGGGAAAGCTGCTTCCATATGGCAGTCTGCTCAGAGACATAACCTACTCCTCTCTGGTACTGCCTCTGTGCTGGGATCTGGAGCACATCTACTAGGAAAAAAAAAGACTTTAGAAATAAAAGCTAAGAACGAGTTGGGAGGTGAAGAAGGGCTTGTTAAAGGTCACAAGTAGATTACAGTTGTTTAGGAAATTTAAGAGAAGGTAACAGGCAAAAATGAACAACTAGATGGTGAGAATGACACAGAAATAGAGGTTTATAAGGATCTGAGAGTTGCATACAAAGGGAGGATGCAACACTTGAACACTTTTGCAATATGAACCACCTGAAGGATCTGGGATCTCCCAAGGATCCCATGGACAGCTGGTGGTAAATGGGTGGTGTGGGAGTACTGGGCACATGCTAGGGAGTTCTCTGGAACCCACACAGGAATTTTCCTCCTAAAGGAATTTAGATCAAATGTACCAAAATTACTTTGAAACCCAAGAAACAACTGAAAGCAGCCAAAAGTCATAAGGATTTTCTCATTAAAAAACAATTATCTCTCTGAGTTAGGTTGCTAAGATACATGCACTCTGAAAGAAATATGGACATGGAAGGAGAGCCCACAAAACGAATTGAAAACTTTGTTTAAACACAGTTCTAAAACAATTAGCTAAATTTAGAACTTGTCTAAGTGACCAACTATTAATTTAACAGCAACTAATCCATATGTAAAAAGAAAATGAAATTAAGAAAACATCGAGTGTGGTAACCACCGTGTGAAATGAGAGACAGCAGCATGATCCAACACGGAGCTAAAAAGGCCCTGATACAACAATTACTCTTCAAATAACTGAGGCTTTCAAGGTGGGAAAGGAGATAAGGTTTTATGATTTGCATAAGAGAATTTATGTTCAAGATGAAAATAAATGGAAATGAAAAATACAATAGTTTGTTTATTATGTTCCAAGAACTATGCTTCTTCCCCTCCTCAAGACACACCACTAGCATTTTTTTGATTAACCAGCAAAAATGTTGCAATTTCTGAAATGAGTATCTTCCATGAAAGCTAAAACTTGATTCCAAATAATCATTCTCTTCTTCTTTCTTGGTATGTACGGGTGAAACATATATATTTCTTTGCTAACTAGCAAGTAAGACGTGAAACTAATTAGCTTCCAGCCAAAGTGAATAATTAAGAAACCTTGGTGACAATTAGTAACAATTGGTTGTAATGAATAATTCTGCAGCTGTATTTCTTACTAATTAAACTTCATGAACAGAATATTAATATATAGCTGAAATAGTGTTCATGTTGCAACTATAGAAGAGGGCCTGTGTTCTCACTCATATTAAGGTAACTCATCTGATATGCAATAGCTATTCTCAGTTTATGTTGGCATACATGTGAAGTATTCAATATGGCTGTCAAGAAAGGTGCGGTACAAAAATATCATTATATGAATAGTATATGTCAGTTCTGGCATGCAAAGATGAAGTTCTGTTTTCCACTTAGTAATGCTACCACAATCTAAATATGGTACCTTCACTCTGATTTTCTCTCACTTTTAGCAGGATTTGAGGGTAGTCAGGTTGTGAAGATGGATTGAAGGAGGTGGCAGGGAGAGAGATCCTATTACTTTGTTCATGGAGAACCATCATATTTCTTTATTCAGTAATATCTAGATTCAGAAAAATATTTGACCATCTGTAAGAGACATACGTAGTCCCTGGAGACAGAATTCCCTATTTTTGGGCTTTCTTCTCTGCGATTTGGATTCATAATAGCTAACAGTACTCTGCTGGGATAAGGGGCAGCCAAGCAGTATGCATGTCTTAAACTTTTCCACCCTTTAGAGGAAAAAAAACACATGAAGTGGCAGTTCACCAAAATGAGCTGATATGCGATCTCCAAAACTATTAGCTTGGTCCTATAAGTTGGAGGAAGGAGGCACAAACAGGTTGAAGAATGAAGGTGACTTTGCTGGCCTGCCTCCTCATCATCTGTTACTATTACGCACCTCATGTTGCAGTTCTGAAGCAAATCTTAAATCTAGGCTTGAATTATTTTACATTTAGGCACTCCTTCCACCTAACCCCTACTTTAGTTTCCAGAGTTTTTTATTGGAACTCTTTCTGGATCTGTGTAGCTGGATGGGTTACAATTACTGCCCCTAATCTGATTCTAATAGAATTTACTGTGCACCTATCACCCAGGAGAATCTTATGAGTGGTTGTACACAAAAAATGGACATATTACATTTTTTACATGTTGAGAAGATTTTAATTACCTTTTAAGTAATATTAATGTCCATCAAATAAATACAGATTTCCTGAATTACTTTAAAGCACAGCCCCTTAGAAACGTTAAAGCCTTTGTAATAATGCCAAGAGTACACTATTGAATCTTAGAAGAGCATCTGTTTTCAAAAAGGATGAAGGAGAGAGTTACACAGATAAGGGGTACACTCGAAGTAATGAATTTATGTGGAAAAGCATGTCAGTGAATACACACTAGAATTCAAAGGCTACTGATTTTATTCTGTTTATTCAAAGGAAATGATCTTATTCCATCCCCTTCGGTGCAGCGGGGGGGGGGGGGGGGAGGGGGGAGGAGAAAGAAGGAGGAAAAAAGAGAAAGGGAGAGTTGTTTAGAAATCCTTTCTTAAAAAATAATGCTGTATAAGGTAAATGTGCTTAAAAAGAACAAACAGAAAACTAAGCAGATTACTTTGTTTCTCTCTGTCCCTGCAACTCTGAAGGAAGTAAAAAAAGAAAAGAAAAGACAGTTTTATTAGACTGCAACTTCATTGACTTTCTTTATTTGATAGTATTGCTATCACTTGCCTCTTGCTGTCATTTGTACTGGAGACAATGGCAGGTGGTATTCTTTCTAGAGTTGGTCGTTTATAGAAGTCTTAGATTTTCTTGGGAGAGGGGTTGCCAGACAGTATGTCTAATGCTGAAACTCCACTCTTGTTTCCCACTCTCATCACAGCTGTGGAATCGTTCTTGATTTGTTCTCTCTTCCTCAGTTCAGAATTTATTATGCTGTCAACAAAACAGTAGTAAAAGGCCAGAAATTAATTAATCTTTTGTAATTATAAATTTGAAGAAAAGATGGATTTTCATCAAAAAAACATGGAAATGACTATCTGGTTTCATTTCTGACTCCAGAGTCCCAAATAATTGGGACCACACCCGTAGAGATATTTAGGCAGATAGGCAGCAAGGCTCTGATCCTCAATGATACTTAAATCCCACCTGAAGTTAGATGTAAGCACTTAAAAATTTTTGAAGAGCTGGGCCATATTTATATAGAAATTAATGGAAATTTCTTCCAATTCACTCCTGAAATATCTTGTATCCCAACTAGCAGCACCTTTGGCTTCCTAAAGATTATTAAATTCTTAAATTCATAAATGTTTTGTCTCAGCTTCTTCCTGAAAAATGAAGGTAATGGTTCGTTGATCCATCTCTCTTCTGTCAGCCTGTTGATTAGGATGTAGCTTCATATTGCACAAGTCCATAGGTTTTTTTTTTTCCACTCTGAAATATTTCTACTTCTTCCTAATCTAGTGGGTTTTATATTGGATTAACGATAATAATTCTGAATTTTGGAATGTACAAAGTTAGCACTTGCAAAGGAAAAGAGGTATTATTAATAATATGAAAACATGAGAAGTGCAAAGTTGTACTGAAGCTGCAAAATGGTACTTGTTCAGAACTGAAATGTGCATGTGGATGCACATGCCACATTTATTTAACAGTATTACTGTGGAAATACAACTTGTTACAAGGCTGCCCTGGTGCCCCCTGCAGCTGCCCTACTCCTGTCTGGGGGTGGGACGGGCCCTGGCCGCCCTGGCACAGAGGGAGCCACCAGCCCCTTGTGGCACTTTCACATTTTATTTTTTTTCTGCTTTTCTTGTTACAACTCAGAAAGGGGTGGCAGGCAGGTAGTAGATTGGCTTCTTTCTTAACACACTGGGGCATAGTTGCATGGTTGGCAGCTGCAATATAAATTTCTCCACTGCTCACTTTTTTGGCTCTCACAAGCACTCCCACCCACGTTATCTCTTATGCATAACGTGGATTTACTAGTCAAGAATACTACTCCTTGATTCCTGATGTCTGCAGTAATCATATGTGTAATAAACTGTTACTGAAAGTAGCTAGGCATTTTCATCACTTATTTCTCTAAATCTCTATTATAAGCTTTTGTACCCACGATAATATGCAGTAAGACTTCCAGCTCTCTGTGTTCCCTATTTTTACTTCCTGCAGAAAACCTCCATCAATATGCTCCACCGCTTGCAGTGTTTCATTTATTTACTTTGCAGTGTTTCTTAGTTCATATCTTCCTACATTCTTACAGTATGCAGAGCAATTGTTAATCTTGGCAGGAACTGTTAGTCTATTGCAATTGTTATAATAGATCCTAATTTCTTATTTCCTTCATACTGCATTGCACTTGCTGGGGTGGGGTGGGGCAGGAAATTTTTTAAAAATTGCTACAGTTAGAGGGAAAAAATATCATCGTGTTTAAGACAGAGTTTAAGCCCCAGTCCCATAATAGTCACTCTGGAATGCCAGTAGTAAAATTTCAAATTGACAATGAGCTTGCATTAAACCTTGTACACTTTGTTCTCAAGAAGGTAGATTGGTTATAAGTCTGGTGAAACATGCATGGTTCATTTTCATTAGCTTACTTAACAGGCACTAAACAGAAACCTAGATAAAAGGACTACAGGCAACTGAAAAGAAAGTAATAAATGTCCTTAAACCATATTCTTCTCAAATCTGCACCAGAAATCTGAATGCACTCAGTGCACCTGAGTTCACTAAATGGTGAGTGAGAAACAAGAACTCCATATGCTGCCACAGCAGCACACTGCTTTATTTCTTTGAATCATATTAATTAAAAACATATGCTCTCAATTTCTTCCTAGTCAATTGATTACAAACTTCACAACCAGAGTGCTGGTAGCCTTTGTATGGAGTTGACAATGGGTCAAAGTAATATTTTTAAATGTAAGAAAATCAATGCTGATTTAGACAATTTGCTAGAATTTCTGCAAAACTTCATCTGCAAAGAAGCAACCAAGTTTTAAATTAATTTGCATGTGAGCATAATTGTTTTGAACACAGAGAAATGTGCAGGCTCAAAAAAAAAGAGAAAGTTGTTAGATGACAGCACAAAATCTAGATCAATGAAAAGCTAAAGGTACTAAAAGGATTGCTCACATCACAGCCTCATTTTTATCATAATAGTCACTCTTGAGAAAGAGAACTGCTTATCTGACAAAATGGAGGAACTGGATTGGACAAAAATTCATTGCTTTTTTGATGGGCTGTATGCTGATTAATGATTATGAGATTAAAAAATTGAAGTGATCTTGTTCTTCAGTAATATGGTTAAGAATGGCCCTTATACCCTATGTCAAATCCAACATAAAAAGACACACTATCTGACAAAAATGTACTTGAGAGTTCCCTAAAGCTATTGCTGTAAACAGAATAGCAGAGGTAATACTGTTGCTGCTTAGTTGTGCCAATAGTTATTCCATAGTTCTGCCAATAGCACTCCACATTGATAATATTAGTATGAAATAATGTCTTGTTCTTCTGATAGTACTTCAATGTAGACAATGACGTAGAGAACTAGGTTTTCTTTATACATTCTACTGCTAATCATGCTAACAGCAATTCATGAATCCCAAAATAAATAAAAAAAAACCAAAAATAGTGTGTTTCAGGGGACTCTGAAAAATGGTTAAAATCTTTCTTCTTCAGAGTAGATTCAAAGGTAGACTCCCATCTATAAGCTGAGTTCTATTTGGTATCAACATGCTTTCATTTCTGAGACATTCTATATATGTTTGGTGCTTATCAGGGTATTCATATCAGCACTTCTAAAGCAGTATCACCACTGCCATATCAGCTGGCTGATATGAAGACCTTGTGAAGCTCATGTCTGATACTGCAGGAGCATGGGCTTCACAGGAAACTTGGCAAATTTAGAACACTTATTTAGGAAAGGAACTTAATGTCTAGGTAGAGTATGGTAGTTATAGTGCCTGGTGTTTTCACTATTGTCTTCTGATACCTGAAGGTGGAAGCTTCCTCTTCACTTTCTAGGTATGATTTCAATTAAGTAATTATGATAGTAGGTTCATACACATATCCAGAGACAGACTTGGAGCTTTAAATAATTTTCAGTTCCCTTTTTATATTCTCCTGTAAGCGGTCATCACTGTTACTCTAACACATGTTGAGTGATATGGTATGTATATTTTCACAGCATTGAGAGGCTCTGTTTTAGATATAAATGTATTTGGGAAAATTAACCTCAAACCTTTCACACTCTATCAGTAGTCGATCAAGACAAACATTATGCCAGGCACTTTATTGCTGCTTTCTTTTTTTATTTTCCTAGTGTCGAACAAAAGGCATGGGTCAGCAGTTTTCAGGAAAAATGCGGCATCCTGTGTTCCACAAATTACATCGTAAACTTTGTGTCAAAAGGGAACGTGGGGTCACAGTCTCCTGTCCTCCTAGTGACTGTAAATTTGCTAATGCCTTGGAAAAGAAAGGGAGCGGATGCCACCAGGACTAGGCTTTGGTGCAGGGAAGGCTTAGGTGAACAGGCTTAAAACCAGGACCCCTGCAGGGGCCTGTGGTAAGGCCTGAGGAGGAGTGAGAGGTGGGGGAGAAGGGGATTCAGACTGCAACTGGCAGTCTCACTCCCCAAAACAGTGGAGTTGGAAATCAAAAGGAAATTGCAAATTAGAATAAATGGAGGATTAAAACTAGATGAGAGAAATCAAGAGGAAAGGAGAGGCAGTTTTGACAAGAAATGGGTGTGGAAGGAGGCCTTTCCTGGGGCTGCTGGCATAATGGCTGCTGCCAGCTCCAGCTTTGCTCTTGGGCCCAGCCGTGCCTCAGCCCTTGAATGCAGCCAGCACACTTCTTTGAGCCAAATAAAACCAGAAGAAATTGTTCAAATGGTGATGTTGACACAACAATGTCATTACTTGCTAGCCTTCCTGTACCATTTGATTCCCCCAGCTCCTCTCCATTTTCCTCCTTTCTCCTTTCCCCCAAGAACTGAGTGATTGGGCTGTGTGCTAAGCATGAACCAACAATGTTGTTTCTTTGAAATTCTTATTCTTTATTTAAAAATAATCTTACTAATGTTATGTTTGTGGGAAAGAGAATTGGGAAGTGCGAATGAAGATAAGTGGATTTTGGGGCCTGGGGAAAGCAGAAAGGGTGAAATCCAAAGCGGGAGACCTGGGCCCAAATGAACAACTGGTGGCTGAGGGGATCATATTAGTACCCTTACTTGGCTGTTTGTGCAGAGTCAGGAGCTGATTTATAGCAACACAATAGAAATATTACAGGATTTATGTTTTTTCCCTAAGATATCTCTGCCATCCCTCTGGAGACAACAATATTTTAAGAGGTTTAAAAAGTATAGACCGTTCCTATTTCTAGTTAACGTGCACGGTTACTGTTTAAAAGGTGTGTCAGTCTCCTTTCTCTTCTTTGTTTGGCTATTTTCTTGACTTTGTTTCTGTTATGGAAGTGGCTAAAAGTTGGCAATATATGCTACTACTCAATTTTGCTCAGGAAACTTTATGTCTTGATTTCCATTTAAAAATTTGAATCCTCAGTTAGAAAGTAGTGTGGCTTCTTCACAATTGTTCCTGAGACTTACAGCTATGAAAAAACCCAAACAAACATCCTTTAATAACTAATGATTAGATTCTACAGAAATCAAGAGTTAATCACTAAAGAACTGAACTAAGAGCTGAAAGTGACGCTGTAGCTTGACTGCAGAACAATTATAAATTTCATGGTCAAATGATTCAGATTCAACAAGGATACAAGAATATTTAAAAATTAAAGGATTAATTTCCCACAGTTTCATATAAGCTAGTGCCACTGTTTAAGGCTGGGCAAGCACTTAAAGCAGCCAGCAGATGCTCTCTGTTAACTCCTCCCTTCCCCCTGGGAGGGGATGGAAAGGAGAAAAGGGAGAGAGGCTTGGAGGTTGGAAATTAAAACTGCTTTAATAAAACAATAACAATGAAAAAACAATAATAATACTACTAATAATAATAATAGAAATAGAAGGAAAAATATACAAAACCAATCTTGAGCGTCCCAGTGATCGTCAGGGAATTGCAGGCTGAAGCAGCTTGTGCCACTGCCAAAGCAGGGCAGGCACCTGGGTGTCCCAGATTGGACTCCGTAGCCAACAGGAACCGGATTCAGGGATGCATGGATTGGGGTTGGAGGCAGGAGAATGAGCAGGGTCCCACAGGGATGCCAGCCATGAAAGAAGAGAGCGACCCTTGTGATCCCTTAGCTTTATACTGAGGATAACGTGGATGGAATACCTCGCTGGTCAGTTTTTGGTCTCCTGTCCCGTCCGCACTTTTCTGCAGATGTAACCCTTTTGTGACTTTTCACTTGTTTAATATAAGAAAGACAGCAGTGATCTTGGTTCTCCAGGAATAACTATAAATGTGGGTCTTTCTGCATACCAATCCCACTATTACTTCAGTAACAACTATAAACATCAAGTGTTATCAAGTCTGAAAGCAGGCACAGTCTGAAAAAACATGTAACTGTACTTTCTGAATGTGTAGTTACTTAGAAAAAACTTAACGAAAGGAAAAAACTCCTGAAAGGAGAAACAATCCTGTTTTAGGCAACCAGGACAGTTAGAAAACGTTTTACATACCTACAAATTGTAAGGAGTAATTGGCAAAGTTTGCCATGAATCATGTTCTCAGGTATGTTAATATTTTGATTAACTCAGGACTTGACTCGTACCTAGATTCAGTAGATCATGTATAGGAAAATGAAAAATCAGTCAGTTATAATTAGCTGATATTCAAGAGAGTTAGGAATTCTGCAGAAGTACTTAGACTATCAGAATAGAGACTTTTCAGGGTCCTCAACCTCTCTGCAGTTCAGCTATTTAGATACCCAACAAAATTAGGGAGAAATCTAGACTAACACGTGAAGAAACTTACTTGGAACCTGTATTTTACAGGAAACTTATAATGGGACATGAAATAAGGATCTAATAGTCATAATATCAAGGCGTAATATATTCTGCCAATCTTCTGATCTGTTTTTGGAGTAGTGAATATGGTTGTTTCTAGTGACCAACGTACAATTATATGATGTTTATCCATAAGGTTCTAAACGTACTGTTATCCACGTTCATATCCTCTTGCTGTAATCCTACAGCTTGATTACAGAGAGGTGAGGAAAAGTAGTCACATTTACCTTCTAGAGAATCTAAATGATTCTCTTAGTCCAAAGAGGCAAACCAGACAGAAAGAAAAAGAGGCAACAGGCATGATGTTAGTATTGCATGTACTGCAGAAGTCCAGTAAGAATGAAATAATTGTAGGTTGTGTCTAGATCTTCATTCTTATCTCCTTCCTGTCCCATGCATGGACTTTTACTCTCTGCGAGCAGACCGATGCAGAAGGGTATGACGGTGTGACTTGAACTCACTCCAGTGTACTTATGAAATACCATTTGGGCACGTAGCCAGAATCAGAAACTCTTTATTTAATGAAATTGATTTTGCCGTAAGGTGTTGAAACTTCTTATGCTAAGACAGCTTCTTCCAGGTATGTGATGTCTCTGCAATCTTTGAGTTTGATTGAATGTTGTGACAACGACAGCTTTGAGGTGAATCTGCTGAAAGCATCTTCTTATACTGAGCCACCTTAAGAAGACTGAAGAGCTTTTAACTTCAAAGGAAACAAATTTTCTTAGAATATAAGCTATAATATTTAGCTATTTATAGAGATAAAACTCATGGAGAAAGTTCAAAACTGGGTCAGTTCATTCTGACTAGATCAGAAAAGAAATTTGAGGTTTATACAAGATTCTTATCCTGTGCATTGTGTCCTTGTGGAAAAGTCCTTGTTTCCAACCTTGGTTTCACTCAACTCAGTGCCTCTGAGAGACGCTTGAAACCCTTTTCCGTTTCCTCTGGTTCATGAGAAGCTTTTCTTTTCTGTAACCCCAGAGACTTGGTTGTGGATCTCCTTACCCTTTCGTTTCAAAAGTTTCTCCATCCTCAGATTAGTTATGGGCTCCCAGCTCCCTCTTGCAAACCTCCCTCACCTGCCACATCCTTCGTTCTCTCCAAAATGTCATTTTCTTTGAACAGGATCAAATTATTCCGAAAGGCAAGAGAAATCCCCCTCTCTCTCCTGCAAGTTTCACATAATCCCATCAGTCTGTTGGTAGAAAAGCTACTATGAAGACTGAGAAAACACAAATAGAACTGGCATTGATTGCCACAATGGTCATCTCAGAGTGAGGAAGGGAGATAACGGGAACAAATTGTTACAAGAAGCAATGTTAGCATCTTTGTGAGTAACCACCTAGGAGTCAACAGTGTGCTCTCTCCATGACTGCACACCTGGCAAGTAATGCAACTGTTGACTAGGGACAGAGGAGAGGCTTGTGTAGTAGTAGTTTTTAATGTAGATGTAGATAATAAGAATCTGTTGAATTGTTTTTCTGTATTTCTGCTGATTTGGTGGGACATCAATGGAGACCCACTGATGATGAAAGTAGGCAGAAAAATAAGCTTATATTAATGTATCTGAGCTCCTTCATTTTTAAATACTTGCAGGTGGGAAGAGCAGGATGGAGACCACTAAATACATATAATATTTTTCATGTAATCCATCACTGTGCCTTTTTCATTTCCTACTGTAGTTTGCTTCTGAAAAGGCTGTGCTAGGTGTTCAGTAACATCTAAGCAACATTCAGCATCTCCTTTTATCCTTTTTTCTTTTTCTCTTTTATTATTCAAAAGTTGCATATAGGAAAACAGGACATTGGTTTTTGACGTTTTTCATGAAAGGAAAGAATGGATTGTTGCAAAAAAAGGAGTGAATGTAAAAAAATGAATTTGTAGTGGGAGATCAATTATCCACTCGTTTCATAATTGAGAGGCCATGTTATTCCTTTAATTGCACCTTTTAAACATTAAATATGTTTTAAAACATGAAATATGACTTTTGTTGTTGTTGTTGTGAGCTACTTTTAGAGATACAACAGAAGTGATACTGAGAATTTTACCATATTCATTGCTGCTGTTTAACATATAGTTATCACTGAGGTAATTATTATGTTTATTATAAGAATTTACAAGTCCCATGTTATCTATACGGAATGTTATCTATAGATATGCACTGTGAAACTATGTCTTGTAATAGGCAACTTTTTACTTCCTTGCAATAAAAGATCAGGCACATTATCTTACCCACCAACAATATTGTGGCTCTTTTCCTGATTTTAAGTAGCAAATATGCCACACTTGCCCCCCAATTATTTAAGTTATTATAAGTATGATCCTGTGCAAGTTATTCTGGAGTTGCATTACATTCTTATGTGTAAATATAAAGTAAAAATATAATAAATTATGATTTGCAATTAAGTTTGTATGTGTGTTTATTGTATTGCTATCATATCTCAAATGAGAACAGCGGCTATTTAACCAGGTAATAAAATAAATTGCTTTCTGTAAGTCCTAAAAAATCCATAAATCACTTCTCAGAAGTTTATTTCAAATAATTTAACTGACTTAATTAACCCCAAAGTAAACGCACTAATTAGGTACTAGTGAAAGACAAATTGGGACATGCTGGGATAATGAAAATAGTGGCAAAGAGTGATTGAATTATCTTTAATCTCATGTTTCAAGGGAATCACCATGAATAAATCTTGTATTTATGATTTTTTAAAAATACTTTAAAGTAGCTGTCACTCCCAATAGCAATATCCATCTGGGTAATTATTTTGCCTCCCTTCCTCCCCACAAACCTCCCAAAACCCAGACAAAACAGAAAATATTAATTGACCAGTAGTAATATCAAAGTCATGCCATGAAACATCAATTCATGGAAAAGGCTTTGTTCTCCAAAAACATTTGAAACATTGCAAGCCTGTTGCATGACATTAATCAATACATTCTAGGAACTCCTGAGAACAGATAAAATTACTGATGGTCTCACATGCACCCAGCACTGGTAAGCATGCACTCTTTAGCAATGAATTAAAGATTTTATATCTTGACTTGTAGGGAATCAAGAAATTATGAAAGAGAAGGTTTCAGGTCAGCACCACTCATATCAGCATCATTATCCTCCCTGTTCAACACATCTCCATAACTTCATCATTCTTTCACCTTAACTAGAGGATAATATTAAGACAAGATAAAAATAAAATTATTTTCTAGCCTTGTCTGAAGCTTAAATACCTTGCAGGGAGGACAGGTGTTTTAGTTTTCATGGTGATTCAATTCAAAGTGAGTACTATTCACAATGAACCTATTTATTCATAGGCAATTCAACAGACTCTGTGTATGGACCCGAGGTGTAGAAGAATTTTTGTTGGAGAACAAACACACTAAATGAGGGTTTATTTTTATATTCAGAAATGTATGACATCTACTGAGCTAGATCCTGATAAGAATAACACATTGCCACTAAACTTTCATTGAAGCAATGCTGATTTACTATGATCAATTATCTTTAGCATTCTCGTTTCTTTCATCCTTTGTTCAAGATAATTAAACAGAAAAATTACCTCATGACAATGTAATTTTTTGAATCTTTCAGTACAAAACTGAAATTACTGTAACAGACAATTTGGGGAAAACTTTCTTAGCACTCCCTGTGGTAATTTTCATTTAAGTATATTTTCCTCAAAGATTAATTTATTTTTTTGAATAGAAAAACTCTAGCTGTCTTTTCTGACAAGAGATGCGTTGCCTGCATGGAGGTGCCATTTAATGCATACACATGACCAATATCGTATTTTATAAAGATCAGTCTTAATAGCTGAAGGAAAAACAAAATTAATTTGCTGTCCACATGATTTTTCCATATATTTTTGTCTTCTATGAGATACAGGTTTTTAACTGTAGGTGTAGAAATAGTGGAGTGGTATGGTTTGTTTAATTTCATTCACTGCCTTTTTGTGCTGAGGAAAAACATAACCAAACAAACTAAACCTACCCCAAGTGAAAAATAACCAAGTAACTTTGGAGTTGCAGAGGTAAATAATTTTTAGGTTAATTTAAATTGGTAAAATTGTATTTAGGTAAAAATAAAAACAAAAGGAGAGCAGCAATGAGAAATGAAAACAAGGTGAAATAGCTTGTCATTTAAAGAAAATGTAGAAAAATGGTGCTTCAGTTCCTGCCCTTCCCTCAAGCCATGATGAAGTTAAAAGTTAAGTACTGTGGCAGAATTACTGCAGAAACCAAATGCAAAACACTTTTAATGCTTAAAGACTGACTTTTTTTGTCAATTTTAACTTCTATAGTGTAAAATAAATTTAATCTCAAGGTTTCAGATAATGCTGAACCAGCTAGGAACTGAGCAACAAAGCAATTTAGGAAAATGGCTTAGAAACCAATTTTTTAAGCATATACTAAGGTGATTTCCTGAAGGAAGAAGAACAAGAGACTGAGAAACTTTAAAAAGTTAAAAATTAAATTTAAATACTGTCGGGTTTATCAACTTGTTTCATGAAAAGGCAGCTTCATTTCTAATTGTTCAGTAATCATGACTATTGCTACTGTAAGAAGTAACAGGGAGAGAACAGAGTATGTTGTTTAGCTTAGAGGATAAAATTCTTCCTGTGCAGAGATGTGGCATAGAGAATATGAAAAACCTTAAGTTTCATATAAGCACCGGTTCTTAAAAAACCTTGGTAGAGCTTGCTTCAGCAGGTGAAATTAATCTCTGAAAAAAATTTATGTAACACTGCTAATATGGCCAGATCTGTACCTGAAATAGTCATCCTGACACAGGTATTTAATTTGTCAAAACACATACATGTATAAGTGACCAAAAGATGAAGGAAATTAAATTGAAGTTCTTTACTGGATTTGGTTGTTGGATTTTACTGCATATAGACTACAAACAGATCCAAATGTTGCATAGGTTTTGTTCTCCATCTCAGCTTAGGTTTTACCTAGCCTGACTTTCTTCCTCATAATGAAAAGAAAATGCAATACACAACTACCTTGTACCTTTCATGCACTAAAAAAAAAAAAATAATCTGTAGTTTGTTTAAGAGCACCCATGCTTTAGATAGGGCTGCTATATGTCATGGCAAGAAACAGCCCTAGGGTAAACCAAGCATCAAATAAACTGTAAATCTTTTTCCTTTACATTGATATGCTACTTAGTGCAAGGTTGTATAGATGTCACAGATTTTCTTTACTGAAATACTGCTGGAAGCAGATGTGACCCAATGCAGGTCTGCAGAGCAAACTGAATCAACAAGGATTGGTTTGTTTGAAAATCTATTGAATTCAGAGTAAAAACATGCATTGTGATAGAAGTAGAAGGATGTTTTGCAAGGAAGCAGAAAAAGAAGAAAGCTAATGTTTTCTTCATTATATGTTGATTTTATAAATGAACTAAATATCCAACTGAACTTATCAAAACATTTTGAGGTTCTTGGTCTTCCTAACTTTTAGACAAATATTCATAGTGTCTTCCCATGCAATCTCTTCCTGTACACAGAACCCAGCTTCAGCTCCCATTTCAATGATAGACCACTAGTATTCTCTCCACTCCCTCCGAAAAAACCCAAAACGAACAAACAAAACTTTAAGCCCCTACCTCCTGAGAAATTCTTGCAAAACAAAGTCAAGTTTGCAAGGACAAGCATTCAGAAGAGAGGAAACACCAGAACAGTTGCATTATTATAGAGACCATATTCACATAGTCTCTTACCCCAAACCTTTTTCAGAACATGAAACAGACAGTCCTTATTAAATGAGTGAATTTATTATACTTTTTTAGCTTGTTATTTTATACGGCTGCCCGCATATTGTTCCTGGATTTAGAAAACCCTACATGGAATAAGAATCTGTTATTTCCAAATTAGTTTTTTCTCAGATTATTTTTTTCTTTCTTCTCAGGGCTTTATTAACTGGCATTAATATGAATATAAGTATTTCCATAATAGGAAAAATAGTACTGATTTTCTTGAACAAATGTGAAGCACAGATTAAGGTCAGAAAGTATCAGTTTATTGGGATGGCTATGTGAAATGAGTATGGCTGTATATTTCAAATAGCTCAGTATTTTATAGCACACGTTCAAAATACAATAGTATTGTGTCAGTTATGTGCTCCGAAAATCTGAAAAACAGACTCTGTTGTATATCAATCTGGGAACCAGGAAAGAAAAAATAGAGTGGATGCTTACGATTCTTTGTTTTATCTTGTGAAGGGTCATCATCTTTAAAGGCTCTCACACTAACCAATTACACTGTACAGTCAGCTAGAATTCAAACACTGATGGGACATTTCTTTCCATTGTTCTCTGATCAATGCTTTCACAGTCCTTGTCACCTCTTGTTCCTTTTCTCCTGCTCTGGTTTCTCATCTTCCTTTTCCTATTTAAATTCACGTCCTTCTGCCTAACAATACAATCCCTCTTCCACAGTGTTTAGCTTTTTCCTTTTCATTCTGCATTTAAGTGAAGAATCTCTCTTTTCTGTTCTGTCTGGTCCAGAGAATACTGAGAATCCAGAACAGATAGTTTTCTTGTTACATTTTCCAATATTTAGCACCATGGATGGTCATGATTTGTAAGACTATCTTGGAAATGGCATTAAATTTACTCTGGATTTTTCGGAATATTTGGGAGAAGTTCATGACAGAAAAAAAAAAAAAAGTAGAATACGATTAATATTTGGCACTGCTCTGAAGAACTACAGGTAACTTTTGGTTTTACTGTCAGTCTACATCCTGGTCTACTTTCCCAAATACTTTCCTGCCTCAAAGGAGGATGGATTTTTTTAGCAGATGTGTCCCCTACTCTTTAGGATTAAGATGTGTTTCAAGAAAAATGTGGAAGTGTGGACCAGCAGAAATGCTGTTAAATTGAACACTTTCCTAAATGGGAGCAGGGGAGAGAGTGCAGTGCAGGAACACCCTTAAGTTTGTTTTGTGTAAACAAGCAAGCAAGCAAAAATACTTGAATAATTGCTTTATTCTATCAGAATTTTATGTTGGTTGGAAATGTCATGTCTGGAATTCTTTACTTTTGTCAAAGGAAAGACCAGCATAAATTTGCATGGATTTCACAGGACGGATTTGTAATAACATTAGAAAATGGATAGTTCTGTTCTTAACTGAATGTTCAGTACAAATAAATTTGCATAACTCCTATATTAGCTTTTTCCTTTTCTTATTATTAAGAAATAACACCCAGTTAAATAAAATTCATATCACTTACACATTATTTCAAACCTCATTTAAACAGACCAAATTACCAATGTCAGGTAAATAAAGCCAAAAATGTTATGAAACGTTCTCTTAAAAGGATGTAAGGACCAGAATGAGTCTGTTTTTTTCAAATAATGTAATTTATATTTCCTCAAGTAAGTCTTTTTCTTTCGGTGAGACTAGACACCAAATAAGTGCTACATTTAAAAAGAGCTGTAAGAATCTTACCGTCACTAATTTATTTCATTCTTACCCAAGCCTTGCAAAATATTAAGCAAAATTGGCATCCAGTCTAGTTGATGATGAAAAAATAGCTCATTTAATTCATTCTGAATTTATGAAATGCTATGGTCTATAAATGATGTTGTATCATTAGGTTAGCGTCTGCTCCAGGATTCATGGTATTTTGAAGAGGAATGATTAAGGACATTATTAGTAAATCTACAAAGAACAGGACACACAGCATTTAAACATTACCCTATCATCTGTGCAACAAATGTTCAGCATCATTATGTTTCCACAATAGCAATTTGCTATTGCTCTGTGGGGTAAGCAATCAATACAGGCAGGCAATGCTTTTTATATCAATAGAAAGAGAGTACAGCTTAGTCTGTTCCAGCCTTTGCAAAATCAATAAGCATGTCTCTTTCTATGGCAGACAATTAGTCTCAGTTGCAGATGAGAGTGACAAGGTATGCGCTATAATTAACACAGGAAAGCCTTGCAAAATGTTCATCCCTCTGTTTGTAAAATGTCATTCAACTTTTACTAAGCATTAAAAGTAAATATTGTTTATATCAGTCCCTAATGCACAAAGAGCTGCCTAGAATCTTAATTCTTTCACAGCAAAATAACAGCCTCTGAAAATGACGTTGTCAGGGTTTTTTAGCAGAGTACACAAAGTGTGCTTAATACCTATCTTGATCTGTGTATGGAGAATAACTTTATTTTTAAAACACAGAGTAAACGGATTTCAACTCACACTCTGACCTCAGTAAGACAAAGTGCATATAAACAGTTCTGCAGAGAGCAGTTGCCATCAGAAACAGATAATTTCCTCCTTCACATTGGCAAGTTGTACTTATTAATGCACTGAAGTGGTAGAGCCCACCTATTCCTTTCCCCATTCTACCCGTCCTCTGGTCAGTTCTAAGGAATCAAAAGGGAAAGTCAATAGATCCATGAAGATCTAAGCTATTACCCATGAGTCATCACCCCTTGTAACCTTATAGAACAAACCGCAACATTTTCCTGAGTTTTCATTTAGAACTGCAATGTCAATAATAGTTAACTTGTAAAACACTAAAAATGGAATTGAATTATCATATGCAGTGCAGTATTTTTCACTCAGAAACATTCAATTGTGGATTTGAAAAATCAGGCAGTTAGATTCCCTTTGTTTGTTTGCTTGTTTGATTTTTAGAATACATGGGATTCAACACTTTTCTCAAGTTCTTGTATAAAGGGATCGTCAAGACCTTATTTGTAGATAAGTAATGGTGAATTCAGTAAAACTTGTAATCTAACCACTGGGTTCAGCTGACTTAATTAATGTTTAAGGTCTTTAGAAACCTCTAAAAGACAGGTGGTATGGAAATACAAAGTCCTTTCTTGAAACAAAACTTCGTTGTTAATAACTCTACCTTCTATGTGAGAAAAAAAAAAAGGAAAAAGCAAACACATCCAAGTACTTGCTTATGCAACTTTACCCTAAGATACAGTTGCATTTTTTTCATTTTAAATTCCATACTTAATGTTTACATTTAATTTAATTAGAAACATGAATCATGATATAAGCGAGAATCTCAGAAGAGTTGTTTTAAAAATCTCTGTTTTTAAAAAGAAGAGAGAAAGGTCAGAAGTACTAAGAAATTACTGACTGCATGTGCCCATATATGGATTTATTGCTTCTGATTTTCTAGAATAATTTTGTCTTTTAGACTCCTGAGAACTATTGCACCTTATCAACGAGTAGTTAAGCAATAACATTTATGATAGTACAGCTTTCAACTAGCTCTATTTGAAGTCTTCGTGATGATTTTTCTAAATATACCATTTTAATTGCTTTTTTAAACTGGATTTATCTTATCTTTCTAACATTTTTATCCACAGTAAAGAAATTATCAGTAACACTCTATCTCTTTCTTTTGGTCTTTTATCTTTTTGCTTCTAACATTTTCCTATTTCTAATACCCCACCCTCCACTCTTTTTTCTGATTTTTAAAATGCTATTCGATAATAACCTAACTGCTTGGGATGACATTCACTGAACATTAGTTCTCTTTTGAGCTTTAACCAGAGTAATACTTAGCCTATGAGTCCTTGTGTATCACGAACTCTTGAACTGGAGTCTTTTGCCTTGGTGGTGTCTCAGTTTGCATACTGATCCAGCAAGTGCTGCATTCAGAGAAATAAAAGGATTAAGTCCTCACAGACTCAGTTCCTTACAGTTACAGACAGAGCACTGGTTCCCTTCAACCCTAATTCATCGTAATTCGTTAAAACATCTTTAATTCCTTCCAGTTTCCCTGTAAAAAATTGAACAACCAGTGGCTTCAGGTCTCTATGAAAAATGAAATACAGAGGAAACCCACCACTTTAATGGTACAGAACTAGTTGGTGCATAAATGACATCTCACATCTCCTCCAGAAACAATTTAGGAGAGTGCTCTTTACTGACTTTTAGCCTATGGCCATGAAACATCAAGAGTCAGAGAAGATTTAAAACATAGTCGTAGTTATAATCTTTTGAGCTCTAGTAATAACCTAGCTATTCACTTCTTTTGGCAAGTATTTCAAAGATCTGTCTAATCGATCAGGACAGCTTTGCTTTGCATTATGTTTCTTCCTTTTTCTCCTTCCTGTGAAGGCAGGTTGGACAGTACCGTTTTCACGTGTGCTTCTGTCAGGCTGTTGGATTGGCAGAGTCGTCAGACCACAGTCCACACCCATTCAGTCGAGATTGGACATGCATCCCCCTTGCATTTCTCTTTTTATTGTATGGCAAACTGCTTCAATAGGAGAAGGCATCCCTTGATTCTGAGAGTGATGGATGCGGTTATCCTGTACCACAAGGAAAAGGGCATTTACAGTATTTATTACAGAGAAAAAAGGCAGATGATAGTCCGTTTGGGAATTAGTTAACATACTCCAAATCTTTTTGATGATGTGACTCTCTGTACCTTTGTGCCTGTGTCTCTCTGTAAAACACAGTTGTATTACTTGCATACTCCAAAGGGAAGTTGAGAATAAAAACATTAGATGGTGAAACTTCAGATGCTAGTATAGACATGGATTCATGTCGTTAATGTGATAGGCTCTTCACGCCAAGTTAGGGTATTATATGTTTTCAACAGACATAAACCCATATGGTTTTAAAAAGAAACCATTTCAAAGTTTTTTAATTAGCTGGGTTTGTTTTCTTCTGTTTTGGTCTTTCCTTGACCCCAGTACTGAGCCTTGGGGAACACCACTTGTGACTGAGCACCAATGGGATTTAACTCCATTCACCACCACTCTTTGGGCCTGACCTTCCAACCAGTTTTTTACCCAGCCAAGAGTACACTTGTCCAAACCATGAACAGCCAGTTCCTTCAGGAGCATGCTGTGGGAAATGGTGTCAAAAAGATATAAGGGATTCAAGGCACATATTTTAAAATACTTTCAGACATGCAGTAGTCCAGATCTCCTGTGTGAGCTTATTGCCATTCCAATAAAACTGTTTCATGAATTCTGTGCTTCTTAGATAAAATAATTACAGACTTTATTTTTTGCTGCCAAAGTAGTTCAGAGTTGTCTCAACCTGCAACAGAATTGGCCTCAATCCTTTTTCCTATTTCGTTATTTGCTACTGTAGCTGTTTCAACCTGCAACAGAACCAACCCCAATTCTTTTTCCTTATTTCATTATTTGCTACTTTATCATTTAAAATAGTACCAGCTGTGCATGTCACTTGAAAATGAAATGAACATGATCCAATTAAGTTTGCACTACTGGGTGAAAGAAAGCTAAACTGAAAGGTACGTGTTAACTGCTATCTCCAGATTTCAGACTGTTACTACTTGATGCTTATGACCCAATTCTTTTATTGATGACACTAATTTAAAGTGAGTGACCAAGCATCCCACTGTGATCAGAACAGTTGTACAGAGTAATCGAATGTGCAGCTACTCAAGTGGTTTTTACTATCCAAAAGACAAGTTAAGGCAGTTACCATGCGCTTTTAAACAATGTCAGTCTTGATCTGCAGAGAGACAGTCTGCAAACGTTTTAAATATTTCTCTATGGAGTATTTCTAAGCTATGCTTTGATTAAAATAAAACTATGCATTTATAACAATACTTGCTTAAATCTGGATCTGTCTGACATTATATTAATCCAGATATCTGTATAATATCACTTTTAGGAAAAACAATCTGAAATTGTAATTTGGAATTTTTATAAGAAGTGTGTTTTGATTTTTTGATTTTTAAAATAACCTCTGGAAGATGGTAGCTTTTTCCTCTTTTGATTTGTTCAATGTGGTGTAATTTTGTGTTTGCAATTTGAGTGAGATCCCAATGGTGTAGCCTCTCTTTTTAAATCAATAAAAGAGACTGACTTGAATAAATTGTCTCTCAAATAATTCTGATATATGCACAAAATTGACAGGATATTAAAATATGTGTTTACTTATAAGAATGTGTTAATTCAATTAGACTTAGTAGATTGATTACATATTTAAAGATAGGAATGTATTTTCTAAGTTTTTAAGGACCAAGTTTTTAAAAATAAACGTATTCTAAGAACACCTGAATTGTTGTTCTTAACACTTCAGTCTCTCAGGTGTTGCGGAAGTTATATTAGAAATAAGCCCATTCAGAAAAGTCTTTAGGTGACATTACTTCACAGAAAGGGTTGTTAGACATTGGAATGGGCTGCCCAGGGAGGTGGTGGAGTCACCATCCCTGGAGGTGTTTGAGAAAAGACTGGACGTGGCACTTAGTGCCATGGTCTGGTTAACATGGTGGTGTTAGGACAAAGGTTGGGCTCAATGATCCTAGAGGTCTCTTCCAACCAAATCAATTCTGTGATTCTGTTGAGTCTGTGATTCTGTGAGTGAGTTCAATTTTTCCCCCAAAATAATGATCTTAATAAAACAACATATATTTGCTGGGTTTGTCAGGCTTGCTGACACAAATGAGCTTTGTTACAATGTATATGTGTTAGAAGGGAGTAGAGAACTACAGAAATGTCTGTAAGTGTCTGAAGAAAATTAGAGTGCCTGAAATAGGAGTTTTCACAGTGTCATTGGAAAACATCTAAAGAGCTGTGAGACATGTGAGACTGAAGGATTTCAAGGGCCAATGGAAAGACACAGAGAATGAGAAACACAGAACCACAGCATTCAAGTGGTCTGGAGCTGTGGATCAACAGCGATGAACTGGAGAGATTTGGAGAGCTTCTTGGGGAGAGAAAAAAAATCCTTGACATTTTCCTAAAATTCTTTTAGGACCAGCTATGGGAGAGCTGAATGTTTCAAATGGGCTAACATAAGTCTTCGGTTACTGGAAGAAAAATGTGAAACCATTTCATGAAGTTTCCAAAACAAATTCAGAATAGGTTCAGACTTGAAGAGCAGAGCACACCTCTCAGACATACCAAGTATCAGAATCTCACCTTCACACCGGCCAACACAGGCACCTGGGCTATCATATACTCCCATAAATAAGAGTAGGAAGTTTCATAAGTCACCGACATGCCAATACATTCCTCAGTCCTTTAGCTTTCAGTAACGTAAGGTGCACTCATCTGAACTCCTTGATCTCCCCTCTTCTACTAAGGAGAAACTACAGTGGTCAAATCATGTAGATATGTCAAAGTCTAAGATGATACTAGTCAATTGCAGAAGACCTTGTTGACCAGTATCACATCTTTGCACAAGTCTGAAAAATGTATAGAGAGAAGACCTTTGCCCATCTGTCTTCTGAAAAGCAAAAAGAAGCCATTTGGTCATCTGCACCATTTCCCAGAGTAGCCCTTTCATGTTTAGCTGTGATCTTCAAAGGAGAGACAAGATTGTGCAGATTGTCCGGAAATATACAGCCTTGACCATTTACTGGTGGAAGAGAATCATCCATGACAAGTAGGTTGTGTACTTTCCTTTGCTTCATTACTTATGTGATGGCTAGCTCCCATTTTTTTCTTATGTGCTTTCAGAGTTTGTATCTCAAGAATGAAAAGATATCCAGGAACAACCCACTGCCTTTCAGCCATGAGGTACTCTTCCCTCTCAACCTCTTTCTAAGCTGCTTCCAGCCAGTAAATACAAAATTTTGGGTCTGTATCTCCAATAGTTTCCTAGGCTGCCGCCTGTTTTGTGGTTCTCTTGCCCCTGGCTTATTACTGTTCTGCTGACTTCTGTACTAAACTGACTCTATCATGTGGATGGAATGATTCAGTTATTTTCTATCATATTTCTTTTTCATGGAAAGAAGACAATCTGATTATTAAAATTGGTAAAACTAATTAAAAAAAAATAGAAAAACAAAATTTTAAATACTGACACATTTTACGTCCCATCCATCCATCTATCCACCCAAATATGTTTCTCTCCTTTAACTCCCCAACGATTTCAGGAAACAGCTAAAATACTTCACCATCTGTTTCTGAAATGCCTACAGTTTATCTTTCACACTCTCTTTTCTACTTTCCTATTGTTCAACTAATGTTTTCTCCTGTCTCCTTTTAACAGAAGGCTGGAGGTTACACTGAAATGCACCTTATATTTCATTTTACTAATAGTCCAGCCCACACACTGTCAAGCAGCAGAAATGCACTCTGACAAATGTGTCCTTCCAAAATAGAACTGACCCTGGATACAACTGCTAATTCCTTTTTTATATACTCGATAAGTCACAATGAAAAATCAATCAAATGTCATCATTGCATCATTAAAAAATGAGATACAATATCTCTGAAGTCTGAAAGAAAAAAGAAATTGAAGTTAAAATCACAAACTGTAGGTATAATTTATGACTTAATTAAACTCTGCATTGATATTCTTTTCTGACAATACCTTTTTTGCTCTTAAGTTGTCACAGTGGGAATGAATCACAAGGGATATGTTTAACTGAATCTCAAGAGGCAGTACCCAATCAGATAGGAAATGGGAACAGATGTATTGAAGATTTCTAATGTTCTCAACTCCTCTTTCTCTTTTCAGCATCTTTGCAATATTACATCTATTCCCAAAACTATAGACAATTTTGAGAGTGTCATGCAAGGAGTCTAATTACCAGTCCTTTTTCCTGTAAAATGAAAGAGTTATGGCACAGGTCGTATTACTTCTTTGTATGATTTGAAATATTTGGTTTTGATAACAAAGTCTCTGTCCCTTACAGAAAGAAAGAGCAGTCCATATTATACAATAGTGCTACATACAGATTTGACACTCTGCAGCATTATGCCCGGGCAAAGGTGAAATCCTATACATACGAATTATCCAATTATGGATATTTTTACTACAAAGGCCACAGTAATATAATATTTTATATATA
>NW_009601032.1:0-10269 GCF_000690535.1 Cariama cristata
TCGGGGGAGCGGGACAGGGCGGGAGAACGGGGCTCTTCTCAAGGGACGCGAAGGCTGGGCCAAACCAGCAGAAAGTTCGCTGTCTCCACAGGATAGTTTTGTTGTTTTTTTTAAATGTACTGCAAGTGGAGTTTGCGTAGACTGCAGTAATGTCTGATTGGTGTGGGGAGCCGACCCCCCCTAGCGGACGGAAAATGCACATCTGTATAATTCAGTGCAGGCTTCGGTTTGTGAAATTTCTGCCAGCGTTAAACGTTTTTCCACTTGAGTCAAACTACAGTTTTACTAAGCCAGTCTGACTTTCTCACTCGTGTTTTTTTCTGCCTGTAATGTCCTCCATAACCGGGAGATTGTGTACCAGATACCAGACAGGCAGCTCTCAGTAACATGGGTTGCTTGTAATATTGAGTATTGGATTTTTAGAGGTCAGCTCCTTGTTTGGACATCTCTAGGAAGAATAGTGCACCGCTATCCTTTCCTCAGTAGATGTACACAGGGCTTGCTCCTACTCACAGAATCCTGCCACCAACAAACCTGCAGTTCGGCCCCTCTGTTACTTTCTTGGCAGAAATAGTTTGTTCACATGGTGCAGGAAAGTCTTTTTTTCCCCAACACCTGGGAATAATATGTAAATTATAAGTAATTACTGCAGCTGAGCATCTTAGAAGGATCTTCTGACTTGATACAGAGCTGTGAAGAAACCGGCCAAATAGCTGTAAAATACACACTAGATTTTCTTAAGAGTTTTCTTTAGGAACTTTGGAAGTAAACAGCTATGGTTGGCTAATCTCCATCAAAAAAGAAAAAGCACTTTCTCTTCAGTTACATTCAGACTCCGTATGTACAGCGCAGGTATGTTAACTATGTAAAATAAGCTTGCCTGCCTGAGCAGATGTTTTTTTCTGTCAAATAAAGTAGTCTGTAATGACTCTTCCACCCAGGCCTGCTCTCTGATGTTGATTTTGAAGGCTTTGCCATCCAGGCAGGGTAGGAAAAGTTCCAGTTCAGGAAAAGAGCTGTGAAGCTGGACTGCCTGGACTGAGATGGCAGGTGGCTGCAGACATGGACAGGCAGGAACCCACACAAATGATGTGGGCATGAGTTTCAGTGGGAGGAGAAATGTGAATTGGAGTTTACTGGAGAGTCCAGCTACTTTTTAGTGAAAGAGTCTGTGACAAATTAAATGCCATGCTAAGGAATGCAGCTGGGGTATGAGTACTTACCACAGCTGGTAAAATCAAAGTGGCAGTGGAAACAAAGGTATATGGAAAACGTGTTCACCAGAAGCTGATGTGAGTTTATTCAATGTAAGATGTAAGGACTTGATCTTTGCTTCAACTATACTGAAAGAAAGAACTTTTGCTACCCTCTTCTTTTGTGAACTTGTAGAATAAAGATGGAGAATAGACTGTTGGGCTACCTGGGGGAAGATTCATCCTCCATGCTGAATAAAGATGTGTACAGAATTTATCATGTCAGCTGCATGGCTGACATGGATGTTACCAGGTCAGCTGTCTGCCCAGCCAGGAAACCAGGAATTATTCTGCTGATAGCCATCACCATTAACTCAAGGTGAAATGCAGTAATACCATGAAAACTCTTAGGAGGTGATCGATTTCTTGTTAGTATGCTCATTTGGGAAGGAAAACAGTCTGTTAATGCCTTTTAAAATAAAAACAACATACTGTCAGTAGACAAGACACTACTGGTGTTGTATTCTTTATTTGTGGTCTCTGGAAGGTCTTCTATCATAAGCACCCAAACAATGTTGATTATGCTCTGGATCTGCTAGTGAGGAAAAACAGTATTCTGTTTGCTTACACAGATTTAAAACCTTGTTAATAAAGGAAGTTGTTCAACAGACTGAGCAGGTCAAGACTGAAGGCTGCTGCAACATCATTCATTTAGGCAAGGGTTGTGTCTCAGTTGTCAGATCCTGTAGTTATTGTTTCTGGCCAACATTGCTTATAAGAAATTAACATCTCTACCTTCATCTTATACCTGCTTTTAGTTAATGCACTCTTCACCCCTAGCATCTCTAGCTTCACAGTTGCCTTGTATCTTTCTGTTACTTCCATTGTCATGGCTTTTCTTTTGATGTCTTGTTTGTTTCAAGGTTGTTTCCCATCTTGGATTTGACATTCCTACAGTGATTAGAAAAATGTTATACTGATGAGTCCCATATGGATATTTAGAGGAGCAAGACCTTCCTCCACTTTTGCTGAGTATATTAGTCGTAGTCTGTCTCTTTTCACAGTGCTGTTTCCCTGTCCATTTAAAAATGAGACGGATGGCGGCACGAGGAGACTGTTCCCTTTTCTCCTCAGTCGCTTGTGTATAGTTTGGTTTTCCACTTACACTTCATGTTCTGTTTGTGTCTTGAGCAACATGTAAGACTTGACACCACCACATAGATTGGTACAAGAATGCGTTTAATTAAAGAGATAAGTGGGTCTCTGGGGACAAGATTTTTTATATTGCGAGCTGGCAGAAGATGTACTTTGCAGGTCCTACTGCCATGTACCTGTTGGGAGAAGATCCAGCAGAATGAGGCACTGTGTTATACAAGAACTAATAAGAAAGAGATTTACTCTGCAGCGTACCAAACACTTACATAAAATCCATGCAATACTTCAGCACAGCCAAATTTTAAAGTAGAAAGGAATGCACAGCTTTTATTGAAATCAGATGGGAAAGCAAAGGAAACATAAGCACAGCACTAAGGAATTCCATTCATGGAGCTGTTCAATGTTTGTTAGGGTTTGTTTGGTTTTCGGATGCTCAGAGCAAACCAGTGATCTTTGCGGTGGGCTCTCAGTCTTTACTGGTTTTGTTGAAAGCTTTACTATTTTAGAGAGAAGATAATTTTGTAAAATGTATCTCGATATGTTAGGTGATGCTCTTGACTTCATTAGGAAGATAAGCATCTTCAGTTTTAGAAAATAGATCTTGCTGGGTGGGATTCAAGAGAAAGCCTGATGGCCTGAATTCATCCATCAAAGGAATTATTATTTCTTCACTGAATGGGGAAAATGTAATTACGCCTTTTTATTTTGCCTATGAAGTTTCATGGGCAGGTTTAATGATGGTATGTGCATGCCTGGTGAAGCCTCATAATTTGGGTGTGACCTTAAAATACAACCCTCTGGCTGTGTAGAGATGTTCACAGGAGTCTGTAGGTGGGGCAGAAAGTGGACTGACTTAAACACCCCTTAGAGATGGCTATAGGATATATATTTATGGTTTACTTCACTGATTCTTAAACACCACGCTGTGTTTGGAATCGCACAGGCTGCAAACAGCCAAGGTGGGCAGTAAGAACGCTCCCTCGGGTGTTTAATGCCAGTGTTAAGTGTCCTGAAAGACAGTAAAATTATGGCCTTCTTCCAGGCAGAAGGTGACCTTCCAAAGTCCCCAGATACCGGTGTTGAGATGCGTGTGCTGGTGGTGGTCTCTGCAGCCAGTCTGCAGGCTCGTTGGGTCTCTAAGGCTGACAGTTCTCAATCCACGGAACCAACAAACCAGCTGCTTCATTCAAACACAGAAACAAACCGAAGTCTAGAGACTGCAAGAAGAGTCTAACGTAAAGCTGAAGAGAGCTGGCTGAGCCTGTCCCTTTGTCACTGCATTTGTCTGCTGGTATGCTTGATGGGGCGTTTCCCTGGCACTGTGGCTAGTAGCAAGAGCTGTGGCTCTGCTGTGGCCCGAGCAGTGTGTGGGCTGCCGGCCGGGTCGAGGTGGAGCCGTGGTGGTGGCAGGAGGTGACCGGTTCGCTTTCCAGAGAGCGGCCAGAGCGTAGAAGAGCAGTGCAACCAGCGTGCTCGACTGCGCAATGCAACCGGTGGTGGAAATCCTTCTGCCTGACCTGGTAAAGTTCATGTGGCAACCTTTAAGTTTTACTTTCATTGCACCAGTTACAAATGAGAGTGGAAAAATGACATTCTGAAGGGAGGCCGAGTATTAAATCCAATCATATGCTACAGTATTGCTGTGAAACAAAATAGTAGTTGTGCAGGAGTTTGCTCTTTTTATTTTACAGCCAACTGTTGTACTGTCAATAGAGATGTATTTCACACTCTTGATTGATGATGTGTAAACTCTGAAATAACTAAACCCCAAATTTCTCAATACAGAGCTAGTCAAAGCCAAATCAAAACAAGCAGTTTGAAAATTTTACAACAGTGAGTGTAACACATTTAATCACTAGCAATTTCCATAGAGCATCTGCCAAAGTTAAAACAATATCAGCTTTCATTTCTACTGAATTAAATGCATTGCTTTCAAGACAGACCTTTTCTGCCTTTGTTTGTTGGTTAATTAGGTGGAACAACATAAATCACTCCAGCTGTTCTGTTGTATCTGGAATAATCTCTGGGTAAGCAGCAGTCAGAAGATCTCAGGGTCTGAGATTTGCTCTCAGAACAATATTAACGTCTAGAGTTAATGCTGCAGGTGTGCCTTTTTGTTTCATTTTTTGCTTTTCATTGGATCAGACTGAGGACACATTTCATCTGTCAACCTGATGAAAAGGTCTGGCATTATACTTAGTCTGTCCCTCCCTGCCCTGCTGAGGTATTGAATGGGGACAACCTTGACACCAAAATGCGGGCACACGGTGATTGAGCAGGGGTGAGGCCAGGCCACACCTCGGTTCAGTTATTTGCTTCAGAAGGACGTTCCCAGGAGCCTTCTCATAGCCTGAATAGCTTATTGGTACACCCCCGCATCGTTGTCCCTGCTCCATGAAACGGCTGGTTGGTTCCCCGAGCCAGAGGCAGGGCTGTGCCAGGATGCTGCCAAGAGCTCGCTGGTTCCTGACCACTGCTCTTGTGTGTCGGGAGGTGACGGTGGCCCTTGGGTCGCCCTCAGAAAAGGGGGACAGGCCTGGCTCGCTCTTTGTAGCTTTACCACCCACCTGGGAAATGAATCCTCCCTTAAAGCTGATGGTGTGTCGTCAGTCCCACGGTCACCACTTGTATTACTCCACTGTACAGATCAACAGTCGGCATTGCTCCCAGCATTACCTGAAGGCTTTGAAAGACAGGAGAGAATTCAGCAAGAGTGCCATGGGCATGGGTGTCATGCAGAAGCATGTTGCAAAACATATGGAGACCTCAAAGAAAGTGTTGGGGTCGCCTTCACAGCAGTGCAGAACTTGAGGGACCTCTTGGATCAGCAGGTCCACTGCCCTGCTAGCACAATCACCGGGTCACATAGTCCCTTTTTGTGGAGGCGGGTCTTTTTTTCCCATGCTATGGTGATTGTAAGGTTGTTCCAGAATGTGACATCTCTAAGAGTTATAATTTCCATCTTAAATGTGCCTGATTTATAGTCACTTATTTTCATCTTCAGGTTAAACACTTGTTTTTCCTTCTATGTGTTTGCCTTGACCTGCAAGCAGGTATATCCCCACTCTGTCTTCATCTTTGAAAATGAGCAAGTCAGAACGAGAAGTTCTTGTCTTGTTTAGCTTAGGAGAAGCAGCTTTTAGTACTTTTAGACCAACTTGTTTGTTAAGAAGGTTTTAATATATACCACAACTTTGTTTATACTGAAGTGGTATCTGGTGCACAACTTAAAGAAAACTGGCTGAACAGAGAGGATGCATTGAAACCTGACATTGTATGTGCTTTTTTTCAATTTTTAAGCATACAGTTAAGCTCTGCCCATACATACTTCAGGTTACAAGCATTTTGTAACGTGTTTTGCAGATGCCTGTGTGAAAGCTGAGAGAATACATTTATGTTTTGTAAGAAACCAGAAACCACAGTGTACAAGCAGTTTCTTCTTTCAAATTACTACTGGGTTTTCTCAAACAGTAGGTGCCCTTTGAGAACGGGTCTCTTGAACAGATTGCTTCCATGGGGTATCTTTCATTAAAGACCAGTTTTTGTTAGCAGTTTTCCGAAGGCGTGTGACTCTCGGCATAAACTGAGGGTGGAGGAGCAGAGGGTGGAGGGCACAAGGAATGGCTGTGATGGGAATTAGAGATTAATTATTACAATTTCAGGTACTATTTAGTAATAAGGAGCCTACCTTACACCACTGTGGGTTGTGTTGGGATTTAGAAGCAGACATAGAACAGGTTAAATCTGAGATTATGATTATCTACTGTAAAAGTGCAGTTAGAAGAAAAAGTGCTTTGGGGAAAAAGAAGAATATATAAAAGATTTAGTTCTGAGGAAGATACTGGTTTGTGCTACTAGAAGAGAACAAACATTGTCTTTCTGCTGAACACACAAAAACCTCTGAAGAGCAGTTTTGAAAAGATGAAGGCTTAAAGACTATTATTCAAATATGCCTGTAGTCAAGGCTCTGTCGGTGTAGGTACAGCTGGCTTCTGTACCTCCTAAATTGTCTTCTCAGCATATAGAGGCTGTTAAATTTCTCTTCCAGGTTTTGCTGGAGTATTTGAATACATCTATCTTGCAGTTTTTAAGCTTGAGGCTATTTTTTACGATTTTCAGGTAAGACGTCACAAGGCTTATTTTCCATGTGAGTGGCATTTCCCCAGCCCACGACAGGGCATTGTGTTGGTGTTTTCCCATAGGTCCCACCTGTTCTCTTCTGCTCCGTCTGCCCACAGAGGCTTCATGGCAGCGTGACTTCCCTCTGCAGTGCACACAGTGGGGCCGGAGCGAAAGGAGTGGTAGGGCAAATCTAAACTCAGTCTGGACTTGTTTGCAAATAAATGACTGACAGAGTTACAGAAGTGGCAGCAATGCTGGCAACCCTAGGTCAAAACTTTATTAAAAGCATTCCTAAGAAATTAGAAACATCAGCTTCTTTGGGTCTCTACTCAAAGTTAGCATTTTGCATTTTTGCTGCAATTTTTTTCTTGTTTTTGTTTGGAAATGTATGGGATAGCAGGGTTATAATTTCCCAGACTTTGGAGTTCTGGCTTCGCATAGATCTAATGAGGAGGACAGAGTGAGACGGAATGGAAGAAGTCCGGGGAAGATCTGCCAGGCCTAACTGTAGGCATGGTCTGTTCTACTTTCGGGAACTAGATTGGGTTTCTGAGGAGGAGCTGAGATGTTGTGTTTAGGGACTAGATTCAGAAAGAGCTGGAAGGCTGCTTCGGTATCCCCTCACACATAGGTGATCGGTAGGCCAAGAACATGAGCTTATTCACTGTAAGTTTGCTATTGCGCAGGCAGTCCCACATAGTACCGATACGATGGACAAACACCCAGCCGCCGTAATAACAAAAGGCTTTATTAAACTATGGGTGGACATTTGTATTAATCTTGGTGTACACAAAAAGCAGACCTCAGGGCTTTGGTTGCGAGGCAAGATTTTGTGAAAGAAGCTGGATAAAAACTAGGTCATACCGCACCTTGCCAGTTTGTCTCCAAGCCCCTGTATTTCACTATCAAAATACAACAAGCCAACTGCTTTAATTGTGCTGGAGGTTGCTGGGTCTTAGCACAGCCTGCTGCAAGGGCACCAACAAATCTAGAGCTGGCAGAATGACCCTACTTTCATTTTCTACCATTGAGTTAAAAAAGCATAAATGTTGTAATTCAAATAAAGCTCTAGAAAATACTGTGACTTAATTTTTGTTGTATTGATTATTTTTTTTTTTTTTGCCTGCATACAGTGATTGCGTGCAGGGAACATTGTTTCATTTCCTTCTTATTTCCTTGCTTTGTGATGAAGGACTTTGAAAAGCAGCTGGAAGTGTAAGTGACAAGCTCTCTTCCTTCCACATAAAATAGGTAGCACAAAGAGCTACGGGCTTGAGTGTGTTCTCAGTTAACCAGTTGCTCGTAAGCAAAAAGAGCTGATGGTGTCTGTGCCATCTAGGGGCTGACAGGACACTTGGCCTTCTTGATTCCAAGTCCAGCATCAGGCAAGGGCCTGAAGTTTTATTTCTTGAAGAGTGTACATTGTTCTTCATGCTTAGCTTCATACCAGGAAAAAAATTGGGGGGAGCCCATCTGCTGTGTAGGCTGTTACTCTTATTTTACACTTCCTTCCCAGGTTCCCATTCAATATTGTAAAGGTGTAGTTAGAGCCAACCAGCACTTCTTGGAGGTCTGCTAGCTGGTTGAAAGAGGACATACTGTTTCTGTATTGACTGTCAGCTCTGTAATACCTGAGCATGAAAACAGGTCAGAATTTGAATCTACACCTGAACATGAAGAATAGGTCGGCAAGGGTCCAGTTCTACAATATATTCCATTCTCTGAAAACAGAGAATAGGTGAGCACAAATACAGAGCCTTCCACATCTGTTGGTAGACCTGTATTTTTAATTACTGAATTACACTTATAAATAAGACTTTAATAAAAGAGAAGATTAATTACTTAATTAATTAACAGTAGCAGCTCACTTCATGCACCAGAGAACTATCAATACATTTTTCAAGGATTGCAGCAGCAAAGCCTTTGCATGCTGTTTATAAATCTACATGCCATGTTAGCTTCAAGATTAGCACTCCTGTCCTATGAAATGTTTAAAGGCTGGTTCCTTAAAGTAAGGCTCCCAAGTCCTCATCTGAAATAGAACTAGATTGCTTTACTTGTCTTTTCTTTTCTTTTCCAATATGCATTGATGACACAGGAAAAAAATAAGAAAGAAAGGTCCAAGGATGTACTTAACCTTTCCAGGCTTCTCCTTGCATGATAGAAGGCTCCTTCTGTAGCTGACACGGAAGGGACCCAAATGTGTCACGGCCGGGGTCTGTGCGCAGCAGCACACGGGGGTGCGCGGAAACCCCGGGGCCGGTGAGGATGGGCTGCTGCGCTGGGCACCGGTGCCAGGCGAGCCCTGCAGCGCGTGCGCGCTTGGCCAGGTTCACCCTGCAGCAACAAAAAATGGCAGACAGGTGATCCAGTGGAAATCACTCAAATGGTGGATTGATGTATAGATACCAGAGACTGTGAGTAGGGTCAGCTTGGAGAACACTGAGAGGGCGAAGTGTAGAAAGTCTAAGAGTTTGGATATTATCTGCCTCGTTTTAAGGAATATCACTCAGTAAATTGTGTCTTGTAATGTTGGTGTTCCCAACTGTTAAATTAACTCAGGCAGAAGGAGTAATGAAATAGGACTAAGGTGTTTCAACTGGTATAATTATTCCCTTGGTGTTAAATTTCCTGATGTTCTTGTCCTTTGTGTTGTTTGATATTTAGGCATTACAGGATCGTTGAAATCTTCAAAGCTTTTGCTAGCTTAGGAGAAACTCTGCTGTCTGAACTTACTTCACTTTTGGTTCCAGTTCTGAGAATCACACAAGAAAAACAGAGCCCTTCGTATTTGGTAAAAGAAAAAAAAAAGAGAAAAGAACTAACAGCAAGTTTAGAGACAATGGTACAGGCAAAACATGGCCAACTCCTGCATTCTCTGTCATGAGATATCATGAAATGTGGCACAAGAATGCTGAGCAAAACGAAGCGATTATCATGTAAATCCAAACATCTTATGATGCATCACAAGATGATGGACTTCTCATGCCACCAGCATACAAGCTTTTTCTTCTAACTTCACATATAGAGACTTAATTATAGCATTGAGGGGCAGAGGAGTTGATAATTAAGAAGGCTTGCTTTAATTCAGTTTTACACCAGTGACCTCAAGAAAGTTCAACTGAATTGAATGCTTATTGATGGCCCAAAGACCTGCTGTTCTAGCTGCAGTGAAACACCTCAGTGCAGAAAGCTGCAGGTACGGTAACTTGTTTAACAGGATCCTCTACCCCTTCTGTCGGGTGTGTCTTTTCAGCACACTAAATGTGGGTGACGAGCAGTCTGCACACCTCCAGCCTTGGTCTGCACAGAGCAGGGGCTGTTCTATGGTGTTTTCACCGTGTTTCTAGGAGTAAAAACCAGGATTTTCGGTGTTTTCATTTTCTTCATACATGGACTCAGATGAAGATGATACAAAAACCTGACTTGATCTTAGGAAGTGAGGGCAGTAGCAGCCAATGTTGTAGGATAAGCTTTAGCCTTCTCAGTGCAGAAGAGCACAGGATAAACATACTGTACTATGTACAAGTTTCTCTGGTTGCAAAATCAAGTATGCACAAACATGAGAAATAGCCTGGCAGCAGTATTTAACCACATCGGAAGAAATGAAAGCACGGGTTGCCGAGATGACATCTGGACTGGAAAGCAGTGATAAACTTTCTGCTAAGAACTGTCAAAGACAGAGTTTTCCTTTTTGCTTGCTCGCTGTACTAAACAGCAGAAAAATCTCAAATAGGGGGTTTCTTTGTACTCCTGGACGTTAAAGATAAACTTTATCTTAAAGATATACTGAGGCTTT
>NW_009601032.1:10305-40114 GCF_000690535.1 Cariama cristata
AAGCGAGGTTTGTACCGTATTTGCTTCCTACAATACAGAAATGTTGGGAACCCTGGACTGGATGCTTTTTTTGCTGTGCAGTTCTGTCATTGTCGTACTGTTTTATCTTGTAAAAAGGTACTTGCCCCTGCATGTCTAGAAGATTACAGCAGAGGCCCTTCTTGGCCACCTCTTGTAAAGCCCATCAGGCTCTCATAACGGAAGTGCAAATTACTGCTCCCAATAGTCTGCATGACCGAAAAGATGAAAGATAAATGTGACTGCTGCATTCATCCTCCCTCTGCAAAGTAAGGTAGCACTGGGGTATTACCCAGAAACAGTTCTTCTGCACTAATTGAAAAAAATTTTTGTTAATGTAGCTGGCCTTCTGTTTTCAATGTGTTTTGTCTAAGTATCCAGCAACTTAACAGCATTTGTGGGAAACCTTATTACCACAGCAAATCTGGGTGTCTTCAGTAGGATTCTCATAACTTACTCTTTTTGGATTCAGTGGCAGTCTGCACTTCTAACTCAATTGTACCTGTACATTTCTGCCTTACAACATACTTTGTAAAATGGTATTCAATGCTGAGGCTTGCAATTGAAGAATTCATGTTGACATCCAATGTCATTCTTACTATAACCCCCAAATCTGTTTTTAATGTCACATGTGATGAGCTCTGTCAACTTTTATGTTCTCTTTTGTCAGAGCTTTGCTGGAGGTCAGTTCAGGAGGTTCCCGAAATAGCTACAGATGACAGGAGAGCAAAGCTGGAAGGGGTCTCTGGAGGTCTCTAGTCCCGATTCCTGCTCCAAGCAGGGAGTTAGTTCAGGATGCTCTGGGCCTTGCTCTGGACAAGTTCTGAAGATGTCCAAGAATGGAGATCCCACAGCCTCTTGGGCTCTGTTCCAGTACTTAATCATGCTCATTGAATATAATTAATACATTTTTCACAATTGGAATATTCCTTGTTGCAACTTGTGACTGTTGCCTCTAGTCTTTTCATCATGTACTTCTGAGAAGAGTGGGTCCATCATTTCTATTAAAAGACATCTTATAGTGTGTCCAAAAAGCTTTTCTTGTGTGTGTGTGTGTAAAAACTATTAAAATAATTCAACCTTTTTGGGGAATGATGAACAATATCTGTTGCATCATCCCAGTCTTCATTCCATGCCTAAAGGCAGTGTACTTAGAAATCATAAACACCTTGACTTGAGAGCATAGTGCGTATTACTTCAAATGACAAAGTAAAAAAACTACTCTGCCCAGGAAACTTTTTTTGATCCATACAAATGTTCTTACCTATAATCAAGAGACTAAACCAGAAGAGTAGAGTAATGGTTCCTTTAAGAGCAAGACTCCTGTAAGAGCAAGAAACCTTTTCATAGCAGCGTGTATGTATTAGCACTGATAATAAGGCAGTGCTTCCAAAGCTGCAAAACAGCAAAAATATACGGGGAAAAAAATACTACAGATTTCCCTATCACATTACACATGGATACCAAAGTTTTACTTGAAGAGTCTGATCATTTCTCTGCATCTTCTTAATATAGTTGTCTGCAGGTTCTTGTTCAGTGCAATAGTACAAATACTAGAGTCCCAAATTTATGTGATTTTAAAATGTATTTTCTGTTCTTATTAACAACCCCTTTTAAGCAATATTTTCTTATGGCTGCATAAATTAAATGTAAGAGATGATAGGATTTTAATCGAAACCAAATTCCTGGTGGTTCAGTTGAGAAGAATTAGTTCAGCCAGGTTAAACAGTAGCGTGAGCTTATTTATTCTTGCAGATACCCTCCATTTTGAACGAGCAAGGCAAAAGCCCCTGCAGGTGGCATGCTGTTGGTTTGGCACGCTTCTGTAGGGGTTTCAGCTCCTGCTAAAAGAACCAGGAACAATTGTGAACCTGAAGAGAGCCCTTGAGAAACAGTTAATGGTGAATAAGAAAGAAAGAGGACCACAGCTCATATGCAGAATAGGATGTTACCAAAGTGTTTGATCAGTAATACATTATTAAAGTAAGAATTCTGAATGTTAATGCAAACTGTTCTCAGAAATTCTGCATGTGAAAACATAACCGTGTCCTTCCATTGCTCATAGAGAGAGGAAAGGAGCTGCCTGCTGCTAGGAGGGGTACCCAGGCAGGCTGTCCTCAGAGGATCGGGGAAGGAAGAGCTTCTTGCTGAGGGAGTGGAAAGATCTTGAGTCTCCAAAAGAAACTTTTACATTCCAGCATTGTCTGGAGTGGAGGAGGACTGGTTGCTGATAGTCCCCCCTGAGAGATGAAGTCCAGAATTTCTGCCTTGAGAGGGATGCAGATACTGTAGGAGCTTCTGTGTCATTGCTGGCTGCATCTCAGAAGCAGGGAGCTGCTCTTTGCATCCTGTGCAGACATTACATAGAGTTTAGCTGGAAGACCCTCCTCCCCTCATTACCCCTTGCGCAGGCTGTGCTGAACCAGAGACGCTCCTTCTTGGTCTCTCCATGGGAAGAGAAAGTTGCTAGGAGTGGTTGAAGTCCGCAGATGTTTCTGTGCACTTCTGGGATCCCTGCTCAGGCATTACAGATTGGGTAGCAAGGTCTTGTTGTCTTTTCCTGGTATAGTTAGTTGGGATTGGTCTGTCTCCTTGCTTTCTCCCAGCATATTTAGTTCCCGTATCTGTGTATTGTAGCACTGTGGGCACAGAAGTTTTAGCAGCTTGTGAAGGGAGCTTTTGCCAGCAAGTCAGGAGGAAGTATCTAAAAATGGCCGTTACAAAGGTTCTTCAGAACAGAAACATCAAACTATTCTTATTGTCCTTTATTTTTTTCCTAAAGACAAAACAAAAAGCTCTTTTGTTCAATCTTGGCTTTATTTGGGTAAGATATAAAATGGCTTCTCCTCATCACTCGTACATGTTTATCCATCCTGTTTGAAACACTTCTGTTTATGGCTGAAAGCAGTAAAACAAAAACATTCACTTGATTGAAGATTAAGTGGATTTTTCTGTGCTGACAAGTCTTGATTTTGCAAGATTGGTTTTAATTAAGTTACATTTTTCTGTCTCTTTATGATGCTTCTTGTAGTAAGATGAAATTGTATTGTTATTCTTAAAATAATACTGAGTACAATTTGATTCTCTCTCTTTATGTAGCAGATGACTGTTGCATTATTGTCTGCGTAGATACCATCTGTGCAGCAAATGAAAATCAGAAAAAAACCCCAACCACAAGACAAGAGAGTGCTATGTGAAGACTGGTACATTTCACAATGAAAATATTTTGATGTGGCATTATACAAAACCACAGAATATCTTCTTTTCCTTCTTCCTTCCTTTCATTCAAGAAAGGCTCGATAGAGAGCCATGAATGACAGTTCTAGAAGCAGAACTAGATTCAGAGGATCTTGAGTCATACAGCACAGTTGGCTCTTTGGAGGAACTTACCACTTATGTTCTGTGTTGTGGCTGAGAAGGCAAAGTTTAACAGTGAGAAAATGGGAAGGAATGAAAAATTGAGTAGCTGCTTTCCTTATTTTAGGATTTGACCTCCCTTTCCCAAACAGTCATTCCAATTAGATACAGAGGTAAGGTTATCCGATCAATGTTCATTTTCTTAAAAGCACTTTAATACTGTTTGGGGTTGTGCTTGTTACAACGTGGCACTGCAGTGAAGCCTATACTACATTGTGGATGTAAAGGATTAGTCCGGAACTTCTAGTCTCTGTTCAGTGTGTTTATGTGCTGTTTGTTATCTTTTTGTTAAAGTTTTGCAGAGTAGTTGTATTTTGGCCTGATGAGAATATCAGTGGGGCTGCTTTAAAAATGCTTTCAAAGTAGCCCATTTATTTGATTAAATTATCCATGTGGTTCATGATTCTAGTAAATGACAGTAGGGGAGAGAGAGCTAGACAGGAAAAAAATGATAGAAGTCTTAAAAAAAGTCATAACTTCCTGTTCTTCTGGATATTTGCTGTGTTACGTGAATGGGATCATTTGACACAAGAGAATGTGTCCAAAGCAAGGGAAGTGGAGAAACATGCTTTAATGTACTGATGAGCGATAACATGCAGATAATGCCACAGAATGGTGCACGTTAAATGCAAAGAAAGTATCTGCAAGACTGCAGATTCCTTATAGAATATAGCTTATATTAATTGGCAAGCTTTTTTACACAAGAGGAAAAAGATAATAAATATACCAAGCAATTGTACATTTCTATGTAGTATTAACAGTAGTTTTCCCTAACCCATTTGTTATGTGCCTACAGATTTCCTGGGGACTCCAGTTCAAGTAAAGTTTGTGGTTCCTTTGTATATAAGAATTTATTTTTTTTTTCATTTGAGATATGAAATGGTAATAAATGGGTTAGATAAGGTATGAAGATAATAGGTAGACTAGAGAGAGTATTAAGTGACAGAACATAAAAAGCTGGATTATTACATGACTAATGGGTTTATTCAACCCTACCAGTCAGAGCAATATATTGGAGAAAAGGGTAGCCCTAAGTCATTCATCAATGGATAAAACTTGTAACTCTATGAACAAAGGACATCCTGTATGAGACCTAAGGTACAACATAGCCGTTACTAAATCTAGGAGGTAGTTCTTGATGCACTTAATTTTGTTCTACAAGCATCCTTTTGAAATCTGCAGTTCTTCCTACTTCAAAAGCATGGTTGAAACAAGACCTTACTGTAGCCAGTGGAAATTCTAGCATCACATGCAAATGAGGCTGTAGTTTGAAAAGTACTTCTCTAAATGTCAACATGGAGAAGTTTTATATCCTTGCTGAAGAAGCACACAGAAAGAAACTTCTCTGTGTGTTTACTCACTGCAGCCATCCCACTGGCAGTTTGCAAAATGCACCTCTTGGCTTCATTTCAAGTTGTGATTCATTTTAACACCAGTGATGCTAGTTACATATCACATACAACAAACAGAAAGCTATTATGCTGATGTAAAGTCTGATTAAGTGAAATCTTTTATCTCTGGAGAAACAACACGTGCTGGGGACTCAAACTGCGTACGGTGTTCCTGACTCTTAATAGCACCTCGCTCTGAAATACACTCACGCTGACCTTGACTGCTCACAGCCACAGTGAAATAGCATGACAGGTTGATCCATTGACAGCTTTTAAAGACTATTTGTATGTGCTCTTATTTTAACAGATTTACCTCGGACTAAAACCTCCACAGATCAAGGATGTTGATTCTTCTGGCTTTCATTATTGTGTTTCACATAACCTCAGCAGCACTGCTGTTCATCTCAACTATTGACAATGTAAGTGTCATTTCTTCTCTTTTTCTCTCACACATGGGTGTTTTTTTGCTTCATAAAAATGAAGTTAATCTTCTCTCATTTTCTTCAACTTGCTTATTGAAAGCACGTAATTTTGTTAAGCGCACTGATCTCCTTATACCTTTTGGTAATAAAAATGCCTCCAATACGCATGTTGGAGGTATACATGGGTAAGACTGTACAAGTACGTGCCATACACTTGTATGGCATCATGTGATAAGCCCGTGTTCGGCAGCTATTCTTCCCCGCTCTGAGATGCTTGGGCAGGGAGTACATTCACAAATATGACCATGCTTGCAGGGTGGAGCTATGGGATTTGGTTCAGCTAGATAGAAAGGAAAGGAAAGGAAAAAAATCTATTGTCCGTTTGTGTCAAGTACATGAAATCAAACAGCTCATGATTAATGCGTGGGGATAATTTCAGTCAAGGTATGCTTTGCCTCAGAAGTGGTTGTCCAAGATGCTCAGTTAAATCGTGGAAGAGACACCGTGAATTTATCTGTTTCCATTCAGCTGAAGCAGTTTCAGCACAAAGTTTTAGAATAATTTATGTTGCATTCTTTTCAGATTTCCTTTTTATTTTTGTGACCAGATGGAATTTACCTTCCAGTGTTGACACCTAGCTCTTAATTGAATTTTCCTCTTTCCAAAACAGCCCGCTGTCCTGATTGGTACTCTTAATTGTGTACTGGAGTCTTTCTTTCTCTAAGAGGTTCAGTGTATGTACAAGCTTTTAGGATTAAAAAAAATTGTCTGCTGAAAATACTTTACTGTACTCAGTGAAGCTAGTTGGAGTCCCGTAGTCTTTTCCAAGACTGTGCTCCAAGTGAAATGGTGTATTACCCACAACTTTTTATTGCAAAATTGTACAAACTCAGATGTTATCTTTCAGTCAGCTGGTTGATTTGTTCCGTTGAAGTAGGTCATTAATAGAGTACTGAAGCAGGTTGTCTTACCCTGCCCCTGTGAGTATTTGGAAAGCTAGGACAGTGGACAGAGCAACTTGTTCTTAATTCCGATCTGCTACATAACAAATCAAATTAGTATACAAACAAACCCCCATGCACTCTGCTTTGTGTCATTAGTTACTTTTAAACAGTTACGAACTTGAACTGTGTAACCACCTTCCATTAGATTTTATAATCTTCAGAGGCTTTTTATAGTCATGAATATAACTCTGAAAGGGTTATATAGCGCTCAGAGCTGAAGAATAATATATTGAACTTGGACTGCAAAATCCAAATGAATGGTATTTAGAGAAAGTAATGCTTTTTCTTAAAACACAGTCTTATTATTACCCATATGTCTACTATCATAATATATTACAGTTTTTATTGCAGCATTGTTTGCAAAGCTGCACCGTAAGCTGTGAGGTTTCTGGAATATCTATTTAAGCAGCAGATGCTACCAGGAGTCATATTCAAAAGTTGTATTTTTCCAACTCTAGTCAAAACAAAGGCCTGGGTAGCTATCAGAACAGGAATGGGTTTCCTGAGGAAATGCCACTTGTGTGGAGTGCTTGGCATTTCCAAGGCTACCGTAAAAGTCTCTTCAGTCACTGTAGTACCCTTTTGTGTTAAATGTTAAAACATCAAAATAGAAATACCATGGGAGGATCTTAATTTGTTGCTAGCCACTTCCAGTGAGGTGCCATAGTGTACATGCTGCATTGGCACATTGACAGCTCAGCTACGTAAAGTAGAGATTAATTCAATTCAGTGTCAGGAACCAGAAAGTTTAAAGAGTTTCTGTTTCATAGATGTATACCCTGGTATTTCCTGTGACTTAAAAAATGCTGTGCCTTTAAAGAGCTGTGCATCCTAAACAGGGTCTGGATGAACAAAGCAGATTTTGTCCAAGTATCTTAAGGAGTGAGCAATCACTGACTATCCAAAATTTCTGCCCCAACAGTGGAAAATGCCTTGTGCTTTGGCATGTTTAAGATTGCCATCTATTCCCTTTTCTACTTTACACAGGTCTAAAATGAAAATGACATGTGAATAATGATATAACCTTTATTCCAAAATACCATTAGATCTCAAATTTAGTTTGAGCTGTTAAGTATCAAAAGTGAACAGAAATTTGTTTCAGCTGATATATCTGATTGGGAGACACTCGGACAACTAAGGGGTTTGGGTTTTTTTTGTTTTTCCTTTAAGAGTCCTTTGCTTTTTTTTGCAGGCCTGGTGGGTAGGAGATAATTTTTCTACAGATGTCTGGAGAATGTGTGCCACGAATACTAGCACCTGTATGGCTATTACTGATCAATTTAGAGGTGAGTGTCTCTCCATGCCTATGTCTCAGTTCCTTTAGCAGGACATCTGGTGAAATCGCTACGAAATTTGCAGGGGCAATAATATATTTGCTCAAAAATCTTCATGCTGTAATTACACAGGTCTTCTCAAAATTTAATACTGGCTTTTCATTTGGAAGAGCAAACTGTTCCAGCAGTTTCTGTAAGAGGAAAACTGAGAAAACTGTCAGGTGCACTTGAAAGCCTACTGCAAGAGAGTAAACACAAACAACTAACAACAAGTGCTAAAGAGTTCTTAAAAATTAGATGAGGTGAAAACAGTGAAGTAATCTGAAAGTGTGGCTGAAGTGATAGAATTTGCCTCAGAATTGAACTTTAACTTTGAAAGAAGAACCTAAAAATACTGGCTGCGTACAGGAATCAGTGAAAAAGTGGAAGAAAGTCAGAACACAAGGTGCAGTTTTAATAAAGAGGACAACATACAGCACAGCCTAATACCCTGCTTTACAAAAAATTAAAAAATTCTCAAACGTTACTTTTTCTTTATTTCTACACTTTCAGTCTTTTTGTATATTGAAGAGGTAGATGATTTGAAGAGCCATACACCCATAAAGTAACTTTGCTTTCCAAGCATCAAGTTGGTTTAGGGATGCAGTGAGATGATCCATTATGCACAGGCATGTCTAAGCTAATGTGAATGTAAGGAATTTGCATTTGATGTCTGTAGTATTATGCATCCATTGAAATTAGGTACCCAAACTAGCTAGATTATAAGTAGCTCAGGTATGTTTGCTGTTCACAGACGTACTAACTGCAGCGTAGCTACGCTAGAGGAGAGGGGCCATCAGGAGCTGCTCTGTGTAGCTTAGCTTGTCTGTATTGGTGCAGCAAAGTTACACGCAGCAGCTACATGTAGTTGCAAATTTATTGGTTCCTTTAGCTCTCAGTTATAGCGAAGTAATTGACAGGATGAAAACCCTGACTCAAAGGAATCTTTTGTGCTGAGTGTGGATATCCTGTCTGGTTACGTCTTACTGGATAGAGCTGTCTCCAGGCCTGGCAAGAGGCTCGGGTCTGCATTTGTAAACCATTTGGGACACCCAGCAGTTTCACTGTGCTCTTAGTACGTTGATGGTAGCAAAGGATGTGCTATGGGAGAAATAGTCTCTTCAGGATTTTTGTGCAGTTTTATGAAAAGCTTTTAAAAGTCCTTAAGCCACTGGCTGTATTAATACCAAGGAAACAGAGAGGAACCAACCTAGGCGATGTGTGCACAACTGGATTGCTGTATCTGCTGAACTCCTGCTTACAGAATGTAGCTCTGCCCCTTTACGCATTGCAGGAGTAGGCAAAGAGAGAAACTGTATTTTTAATCAAAGCTGCTTTTGTTTTTTGCAGAGTATCAATCAATTCAGGCTGTTCAGGCCACCATGATCCTATCTACTATTTTCTGTTGTGTGGCATTTCTGGTTTTCATTCTTCAACTCTTCCGTCTAAAGCAAGGAGAAAGATTTGTGTTAACCTCTATTATCCAGCTCCTGTCATGTGAGTGATTTTTCAACACTTGTGACTTTAATGCTGTTTACATGAGAGTAGGAAAGCGAAGGGGAAAAAGGTTTCAAAAAGAATGAGCTGCATGAGAAGTTTGTAGGGCTGTTGAGGCCATAGCTTATCCTTCATTTAAACAGTGAACCGCTCCATTCTGCTGTTAAAACATGGATGAGTTCACCACTCAGAATAAAGTCATTTAAACTTTGAAGGGAAAGAATCTGAGATTCTGAGCTGCCTGAACAAATTGGATAACTCTGTAATTGTTACAGGCAGGTACTCCCTTAATTTTTTTGTTAAGTCTTTAAAACTGTCCAGATGTTTAGATTCATTTTGTGTTCACTGCAAATGACATAAATACACAACAGCACTTCAAATTTAATCCGTGCCAAAGAAACTGAAAACGTGTCCTGAAATGCTCTCAGTTTAGTTTGAGGATGGAAAATGAGTGTCTGCAAAAAAAGGACGTTGGTGGAAAAAGCTGACATAAGAGAGACAGTGAATAGTTGTTATGCATATTGATAATATTTTAAGATGCTAAATGTTACTATTTTCTTCTCCCTCCAGGTCTGTGTGTTATGGTTGCAGCTTCCATTTATACAGACAGGCATGAAGAACTACACAAGAGCAACGAATACAGCATTGAAGTTTCTGAAGGCCAATATGGCTATTCTTTCGTCTTAGCCTGGATTGCATTTGCCTTTACTCTGATCAGTGGTGTTATGTACCTAGTATTAAGGAAGCGTAAATAAATGTCAGCAGCTAGTTATTTCTGTCACTACAGTACAAAACCAAATTCCAGTAACCATTTTGTATATAATCATTTACATGGTTTTGTAGTAAAGGTATTGTTTCTCTAAAAATGTACTGTGTTCTTGATATGAAACAGAATTTTAAAAAATGGCAGGTTTAACGGAATGGCTGGGACCTACAGGTCAGGGGTCTGAGCAGGACAGAGCCAAGTTGTTTCTTTTATATATTTCATCATCATAAATGGTTTTCCCTTTACTAGACATTAACGGTTTGTTCCTGGCCTCCAGCATATTGCAAGTAAAGCCTGTGCAAATTAATTTGTAAGCAGTGTGCTAACAATATTCCTGGACCAGATGTATCCCTTTGGAATGGTTTAAATATCAGGGGAGTAAAAAAATGAGGCCTGGATCACAGTGAAAAAGCAACCAATTATAAAAGCCCGAAGCTGCACTCAGCGCATCTGTTCTGGCAGAGGACTAGTGTTCTGCTCTTTATAATGTGCACTAAGTGTTGTCAAGCTTTTATTAAAACCACTTGCTTCGCAAAAGTAAACAACTCCTATTTGTACTCCAGCCAATGATTCTCTTGATTCTCTTTCATATTTAATTTAAGCATATGAAGCCTTTGGCGGGAGAATTTACCAGCAAATTCACTGCACAACTCAGGACTGGAATAGTCTGAGCAGTAAGAAATAGCCCACTCAAGTCCTATGTCCCTTTATTCTTGTATTGTGCATAGTCTTTCTGGAAGGAAGAAAAGGGAAAAACAAAGCATTACCTTGCCTACATCTGCAAATTTCTAAGCAAATTCGTGATCAAGCAATGGCAAATTTAGGTTTTTACAGCCAAACTCAACATGTTTATTACACCGGGCTTTTATTATATAGTGATTTCATGGCTAATACATTGTTTACAAAAGCATTCCCCAAGTTCTCCCATTAGGAAATTTGCCTTAAAAAAATTAATTCTAAATTCCTTTGCGGATTTTACTTGAACTAAACACTCCTACTAAATAATTCAGAGTGCAATTACTATGTTTATGAATTCCAGGTTTTTCAAGATAAAATTGCATTGTGATTTTTTATTTTTCAATGATTTTGTGATATAAATCTGTACTGTAATACCAGGCTTAAGGGCTCAGCAGTTTAATGCTGGCTTTGGCTGATGGTGATTTTGGAGTTGGGAGATCAGTGTGGAGAATGAATGGAGTGACTTTTTCTGGTTAGTCACAGCTTTGATGCTTAAATATAGGTTTAAATTTGTAAAAGCACTAACCATTTATTTATTTCAGTATATTCACTACAGCTGGCCCAATACACAGGCAATAAAAAAGTAAATAGATTTTGAATGAGGTCTTACACTTAATGTAGAACAGATTTGTTATCACAAAGTAGTGTAGCTCTACTAAAGTCGATAGTTACTGCATTACACATCAACTGATGGTCTGACCCATTCCTTCAGATAATTCATCCTTGATTTCTCACAAAGTAAATGTTCAGGTGCATAACTGTATAGGAACTGTCTCCAACATGAGCAATAGGTCATATAGTTCCACCTCCATTCCTTGAAAATCCTAAAATGCTTTGGCCTGTACTAGTTGTCTTTTGGGAGCAAAGAAAGCCCAAGAAATTAGACCAGTAAGCAAGACAACACATTAAAAGTAATAATTATAGTAAAAAAATCCAAATCAGTCTGAGCAAAATGCATTCTCACCAGTCTAGTATGATGCTAGTATTTTGTTAGTTTTTTTTTTCTCTTAGTGGGAGTGCTCTGAATTTCAAGAATTATTACCCTACTTTTTGAAGAAGTGTTTGTAGAATTTGCTGAACACATTTGAGATTCAAAACCTGAATTTTGCTAGCAAGCAGAATTTGTCTTAAATAAGCAGATGCAGGTTCAAGGTTGAAAGTAGATAGATTGTTAGCTAGGCATTTTGCTAATTTTATTCAAACATGAAGTAGTAACGGAAATTCTTAAGCAAATATGGATTTAAACTATCTTGTATCTAGAAGACAGTCCTGTAAAATTCTAAGTTAAGCTGTTATACCACTGACTTGAAGAGATGCTTCTCCAATTTCTTGTCTTGATAATGCTCAGGTCCATTTATAGAGCAAATATTTAAAATAAAGATGTATATATACATGAAGACACAGCTTAATTTCACAGTAAATGCTCTGTCCCTTTAATTAAAAGTGAAAACCACGCACACCACAGTGTACAAACAGCAGCATACGCCTGATGCCACATAAAACAGAACAGATGGGAATGTTCTGCATACCAAGAAAACGAATGCCAAACCAGTTTGAACTAGAGTTTTAACAGGACAAGCATATTTTAAGCTATTCCTTCTACCTGATATGCCTTTAAAATATACAATTTTCTATGCTTTATATATTCTGAAACTGTACATGAAAATAAAGTTAAATTCTTGTACTGTAATAGCAAGCTCGATACATTTAGCAATCTGACCTTGTCTTTAAGCTTGGGTTATATTTACACAATGTTGGATGAGAAGGAGTTTAGTATTTGTGTGAACAGGTAAAATTAAATTCTTGCCTGTACTAGAACCACAAGCTGGTTATTTTTGTCCTTTGTTGAAGACCTTCCAGGGTAAGCAGAGAAAATATTAGTGTATTGAACATTTAAGTGTATGGTGTCAAAAGAATAGCTACTGAGTAATGCTCAGATGCTCTGATTGAAAAAAAAAAAAACAAACAACAAACCACCTCACAAGTAAACTGCTTTTCATCATTTGCAGAAACAGCTGTGTGTTTAAGATTAGGTTGAGTGCCTCGACCATGTGAGAAAATAATGTTAGAAACAGGCCAGTTACTTCTATATCTGCTCTGGTCCAAGCTTCAGGTTTGCAGAGATGGTAACACCACAGATAGGTTTGTACAGATTGCTCCAAAACAACCCTCCCGCTCCCCAGAAACAATATGCCTAACCCCATAAAACTTCCGCCTTCTGATCACAAGGGAGACGTCCAAACTATTGATATTCACTAGCAGCTGTGCATCTCCCTTGACATTTTTTACCCAGCAAGTAAGTATCTGAAGTAGAGGAAACAATCTTGGAAAACAAATCTAGAATATTTATGTCAATATACCTTTTGTTTTTTAAAAAATATGTATTTTAAAAAATGTATTCCATCCAGGACAAGAGAAAATGAAGTTCTAGCACTACTTTGCTATGAGATATCTTTTTTAAAAAAGCGTTGTAGGTTATAGGAGCTGTGCTGGTTAGGCATTAACTATTTTATTATCCCAGCTACATCATATTACATGGTTCTTAACGGCCTCAAAATAATGGACTACAGCAATGTTGTCTTATCTTGAGCATTGTGGAAGCTTGTGCCATTTTAGCCAAACAGACAAAACAAAAGTATCCTTCCTATAATTTCTAAAACTAGGAGTACGATGAGCCACTACATTTCCAAACACTAAAGAGAGCTAAGATCCCTAGAATCACGGTTCATCAATGTCACTGAAATAAAGAAAATAATGAAGCTGAAAATTTTATTCTCTTTTCATTTCTTTCCTATATGCAATAATCCCCTACAATGAAAGGAAGTGAAATGTGGAAGTAAATTGTTTTAAAAACAAGACTTCATTTTCAGGGCTGTAGAAACAAGCTTACAGAATTAATGGAATAAAGTTCATAACAGACTGTAACAAGTAGGAAACATAAGGAAACTAATACGATCTGCAGTACAAATAGTGCTTTGACTGAGAACTCACTGCAAGTTACAATGTAGTACTTAATAATGGAACAATAATAGACCACTCGTTAAGGTAGTCTGGGTCTCCTAAACAGTTTTTAAAGCAGTTACAGATTGTGTATACAAAACGGTCTGTAATGACCACATAGATCTTTTCATTGAATGTCAAAGTAGTACTTCTTTGGGATGATAACCTGTGAAAAACAACAAGGCATTGAAAGTGGCAAAGCCCTATTTTGCCTGTTTTCTTCCAATGTGATGCAGAATTGTTACTAAGATGTTCATGGAACAGACACAAGTGATACCTGTGTAGGGAAAAATCTGATCAATTTCTGTAAGGGTCCATGACAGTGCAATCCCCTTTGGATTTTGCACATAAGCCACTTTTAGTTTTGGGATTCTGAGAAGGGTCTTTGAATTCTTCAGCGAGCTCTGGACAAAGAAGTGTCCTTGGCAGTGGAGGAAGATGTGGAAATTGCTTCAAAGTTTAGGCAACAAGACAAAACCAGTTGTTATTTAAAAAACAAATAAGCCAGTTACACTGTTTTTATTCACACTAACTTAGCTTCATGTAACTATATAAGCTTCTGAATTGTTACTGTCTGTATAGTTTCCAAACCAACAGAAGTGTTACGGATTACTTGATGTTCATGTATTAATATTCAGCATGTTGCTGACATTTGGTTTCTATCTGTCCGGTAAGATTTTCCCCAAAGTAGAAAATACTCCTTACCTGCTAGTACTAACAGCTTAGAACAACTACTTGTGTGCTATCAATCAAAAGGAGTGCTGAAGAGGTTACCATTACATCCAGAGGGATATTTGTTTACTTTGGATCATTACTGCACTAACTGAACTTCTAGATGTGTGTGTGTGGGGGGGTCCTTTTTTCTTAGTTTTAAAACATGTACGTTGCACAGATGAGTAAAATTGCAGGTGCCAATTCAATTGCTATGATAAATTTCAACAGATATGAAACAATCATGATGATATCCAAACTGTATCATGTGGTGCAGACTTTGGTCTATTTTACTGCTGCTTATTGAAGAAGAAAGCTAGTGTTCTATTTCTCTGCAAAAAAAAAAAAAACCCAAAACCAAAAAAGTGAAACTGTATTTCTAAAAAGAGGCAGTCAGTTGTGTTGCTGTCATAAATGCTAAAGTTCAGAAAACTTCGTTTAAACTGAATATGCACACATTGCTACAAAGGAAAGAGTAGGAATATAATAGGTGTGCACTGCTTCACAGACTTGACCTCCTTAATATGTTATCAGCAAGAAGTAAAAAAGGTGCCATATTGTCTTTTTCTTGAGAGTTTTTTTTAAATATTACTTTATATATTTTTGTTTACTTTTTACTAAAATATTTTCAGCAGAAAAATCTTACCTAAATTATCTGCGTTGAAGAATTGAAACTGTTTTGAAACCCCAACTCTCATAGGGTAAAAGTTTAAATCATGTTAGCAAATAATGTTTTCACACATTTTTAGGCATAACAAATTTGGAGAGGGAGGGAGGGAAAGGAAGGAAAAAGACGAAGTAGAGGAAAAAGAAGATAAAAGGAAGGCTGACTGGAAAAGGTTTGGGGGTTAGGGGTTCTTGTGTCTTTATTTCTACGGTACCTCCTGGCCTTACCTGCTCACCTCTACACAAACACGTATTACTGTTCCAGTATCGTTGCAAGAGAGCCCCCTCGTGGCGAAAGATAAGCCTACTCCTTCAAAGCCCAACTGTTCCTTTCTCATTTGAAAAAGTCCTAAAGTCTAACTTTTCATCAAGTTCTAAACCATCCTGCAATATGCAAATCCACAATTTAAAAATTAGTATCGTACAAAAGTTGAATAAAAGAGTACCTGATTTGATGTTTCTTCTCTCAGCTCTAGGAACCCTTAATTGAGGCACACTGGCTTTGAATTCTGTTTGTTCAATAAGTATCTCTGGTATTTTTCTGTTCTGCCTGCAAACAAGATGCAAGCTTTAAATATTATTTTTCTACCTATCGAAAGACAGCTTTGTTAAAATCCTTACTTTATATATGAATGATTTTTCTCTACATGCTGTGGGTTTTCCATATTGTGAGACCTGTTAATTTCAGGCTAAGACTCTTTGCAAAACAATCCACCGAGTAAAAATTTCTTGAAACTGGAAGATTGCTTCAGTTTAGCCCAGCTAGATTACCATCAAGTGAAACTCGAACAGATTGAGTCCATCTTGAATCCTTGTAACTGCTGATCTTTCAATTACATAGACACTAAATGGATACTAATTCATGCCACACAGAATTAGCAGCAAATTTCTTCCACTGACAAAAGAGCTTGCAAATTTCTCTCAAAGCTATATACCTGTTATCAAAACTGTGAAACCAACTGAATGGCACAATACTGATGGGGCAGTTTACAAAAATTATAATTAATGTCAAGTAATATAGTAATTATCAAATGGTTGCACTCAAAGAGTTGTGGTCAACGGCTCGATGTCCAAGTGGAGACTGGTGACAAGTGGTGTTCCTCAGGGGTCAGTATTGGGACTGGCACTGTCTAACATCTTTGTCGTCACCATGGACAGTGGGATGGAGTGCACCCTCAGCCAGTTTGCCAACAACACCAAGCCGTGTGGTGCGGTCGATGTGTGGAGGGAAGGGATACCATCCAGAGGGATCTGGACAGGCTGGAGAGGTGGGCCCGTGCGAACCTCATGAAGTTCAACAAGGCCAAGTGCAAGGTCCTGCACATAGGTCAGGGCAATCCCAAGCACAAATACAGGTTGGGTGGAGAATGGATCAAGAGGTAAATTTCATCATTAGTGATGAAATCATTAGTTTTTAGTGAAGTTATGATTAGTTTTTCTTTGAATTGTCCCTGACAAAAAATTAAAATGCATAATCATCTTCAAGAAGGAGAGCTCATAGACAGAACTTCTAAATCACGTCAACTCCAAAGCTAAAACAAACAAAACAAAGGCAAATCAAAATAGAGACACAGTGATATTTATGTGAAATTCATTAAGCAAAAATCAAATTTAAAACTTGCCTGACATACCTGACAAAGACTGTGGTTTTACATTAATCCCAAAAGGTCCACCTAATATATGCTTTTGTAACATTTTAACAGCGTCTTCTTTTTCATAAAGTATAATTTAACTTTATCCTTTTGTAGCAATCAGTGTAAGAAAACTCAATGCCAGATCATGCAGAAGGCAAAGGTGGTATTTTATTTATCTTCCTACAAAAGCTGACTCTGCCCACTTGCAGTTGTGTAAACACAACCACTGAGATACGAATCCAAACAGTCCAGTCAGGATTACTTGTGCACAACAACAGAGGACAAGGGAACAGCAGTGATCGATCACATCCTCAGTGTATCTCTTGGGCTCCTTTTGCTGGTAACAGTGAACTGGTCTTTTATACCCTTTTGAAAATGGAAAGCTGATGTCATCTTTTGCTTTTGTATCTTATTTCACTCTGTATCTTATTTCAGTATCTGCTGAGTTAGATACTGTCCCCTCTTTTCCTTTTCTAGGTTTCCTATGGCTCTACTTGTTCTTTGTCTTCCCGTCATCTTATCTAATGGCTTCAGTTTGTTCTTTGTCTTCTTGCTATCTGGTCACTGAATGAAATCGCATGCATACATGGAGGTTGTGGTCCATGAAATGCTGAGCTCTGCTAACAACCCCTGCTATCTTTTGACGCTTTCTGTTTCTTTCTTTCTCTTGCTCTTTCTTCTGGACTTCTGCATGCACAAATTTCCATTCATGTTTCTTTCATGCCAATCTTAGTACTTCTATTGCAAAGTTCTATTAACAACCCTGCTATCTTTTGATGCTTTCTGTTTCTTTCTCTTGCTCTTTCTTCTGGACTTCTGCATGCACAAATTTCCATTCATGTTTCTTTCATGCCAATCTTAGTACTTCTATTGCAAAGTTCTATAATCTGTTTCTCCCAGACCTCTAGAATCCCATCTCTTACCTCAGCATGAACCTCTGAGGAACCAAGAAAGCAATGCTTCTTTTTACTACAAGTAAGGCACAACTGGGCAGCTCCTACCATCCTCAGAGCAAGCCTCCACTTCACCGGATGAACAGAAATCCCTTTTGTTTGTATTCAACACTAACCCTTACAAGCACACAGTGTGACTAGCTTTATTACCAAGCATTTAACAAGACCGTTCAGTGTAACAGCTTGTTTTAGTGACAACATATAAGTTGATAACTTTTCCTTGAAGGAGTAGTGGTTGTGACAGCAATAGACAGAATTTGTAGTCAGTAAACGCACATCCCTTATGAGAGACAAATTCTCTAAATACTGCTTTTGATTGCCAAAACCAATTTGCTGTTATCATGGAGAAATGCATAGGCAGCTGCTACTAGAAGAGTGTTTTTCATTTGAGAAATTATGGTGGGTTAACCTTGACTGGGTTTCAGGTGCCTACCAAGATTCTCTCTCACTCCCTCTCATCAACAAGACAGGGAGAAAAGATGAAAAACCTTGCAGGTCAAGATAAGGACAGCAAGATTTCTCACCAATTACCACCATGGGCAAAACAGACTTGACTTGGGGAAGATTAATTTAACTTATTGCCAATTAAAAATAGACTAGGATAGTGAGAAATAAAAACAAAACTAAACCCACCTTCCCCCTACCTTCCCTGTTTCCCAGGCTCAGCTTCAGTCCTGACTTTTCTACCTCGTCTTCCCCCTAAGCAGCACAGGGGGATGCTGACTGGGGGTTGTGGTCAGTCCGTAACACTTCCTCTGCTGCTCCTTCCTCCTCACGCTGTTCCCCAGCATGGGTCCTCTCCACATACAGCCCATGAGGAGCAGATTGCTCCAGCATGGGTCCCCCATGGGCCACAGGTCCTGCTAGAAAACCTACTCCTGTGTGGGCTCCTCTCCATGGGCCACAGCTCCTGCCAGGAGCCTGCTCCAAGTGTGGGCTCTCCATGGGGTGCAGCTTCCTTCAGGGCATATCCACCAGCTCCATGGTGGGGTTCTCCTCAGGCTGCAGTGTGGATATCTGCTCTGACGTGGTCCTCCATGGGCTTCAGGAGGACAACCTGCTTCACCATGGTCATCTCCATAGGTTTCAAGGGAATCTCTGCTCTGGTTCCTGGAGTACCTCCTCACCCTCTTTCTTCACTGATCTTGGTGTCTGCAGGGTTGTTTCTCTCACACTTTTCTCACTCCTCCCTCTCACAGCTGCTGCGCAGCGTTTTTTACCCTTTCTTAAATATTTTATCACAAAGGTGCCACCAGCATTACTGATTGGCTCAGCTTTGGCCAGTGGAAGGTCTGTTTTGGAGCTAGCTAGAAATGGCTCTGTCCAACATGATCCAACTGATCCATCTGATCCAACTCCCGATCGCTTCTCACAGAAGCCACTCCTGCAACCCCCCGCTAGCAAAACCTTGACAGGTAAAGCAAATACAGCAATGGATACAGTTTTATGATTCCACAGAATTATCTTCTCCTTAAAGTTAGCTAAATTAAGTCATATAGTTACACATCAGGCATTAAGTTTAGGCTTATACTGAAAAGTAAATTAAAATAGTTTTCTCTTTTACCTTTGCTGCAACTGTGCTTTTCTTCTGTTAGATCAATCACTTTGAGGTTTCTTTCCTTCATTTCACTCTGTTAAAACAATACAGAATTTCACTGCAAGGCTTCTCTTTTGTGAAGTATCTCAAAGACTACTTAACAATTAGCAGAATGGAACACTCTCTGTTAGCTCAGATTTCTTACAACAAAAGAAAATTCTTGTAAAAATGCAAAGGTATAGAGGCAAGCATAGTATTTATCCAGAAATTCAAGCAAGTAAAAGGAGTACTTGATGGTTCACAACAAACTATTTAGAACATCATCTAATTGTTTGAGCACACTTTCTAGTACAATCAGACGTAGTACCAGATACATCAATAATTTTTTCCTTGATATTCTTATAGAAAAACATTACTAAGTTGATCAACTTAATAAACTATGTTTTTGTAGCAGTTTTTACACAAATTTAGACCAACAAAGTTTTGTCTACTCCCCCCTCCCATTGAAAAAAACCCACAGTTGTTTTTTCCCATTGACTGAGCTGCTGTCACTAATATAATCACACTGACTTAATACACTGGGAAGAAAGAGGTTATGAAAAATGCTTCAGTCCCATCATGATCTCTAGATTTCCCTGAGCATGTACAGATTACCATGGTAAAAGACATACTCATCAGGACTTGGATTTTTGCAATTACCTATGATTATTTTCCCCAAGCAATCAAAAAAATTTCAGAGGTGTACTACTTGGAATCAAAACTGCTCAAAAAGCATTCTGAACACATACTAACACAAATGTGTCCTTTCAAATGGGCAAGCATTAGCTTAATTTTGTTTAAGGGATCAAAAAGCAAGTTTGACCAAGCTGTCAATGCTGGGACAGACGGACCTATTTTTTTATTTAAATATTCACCTTCTATCCAAAATGAAGAATAAATAAAGTTGAGTAAGTGCTTACAAAACTAACATAGTTCAAGATTGACCAGCATCTCTTCCCCTGTCATTTGCTCAACTTTCTGTGCCCTGCAGCCTAATTGTTTCTGTAGCTTTTCATGCAACACAATCATCCAGGAGACAAGGTCTTCATTTCCAAGGGGAAAAACTACATGACATTTCATCATCACTTTTCACATCATCCTTTCCCCTATAAGTTCACCTTTAAGAAGGTGACAGACCAATAATAAAAGCAAGAGGTATGACAGTCCACATACCTACATTCTGTGTTCGTATGTTTGCCCTAAATCTAAGCACCTGTAATAGTAACTCAAAAGTCAGGGTATTGAACCAATCCGTGTACCATCAACAACAATTGGTTTTATTTGAAGAAAACATGAACAATATCCTTAGTTTATTTTTTACCTGAACTGTTCCTGATGTTTCTGCTTGTGTAGACATTTGATTATTTGGAATAGCTGTAACACAATTTTCACAGAAGTTTAAAATATGTAAATGTGTTTTATCTAAAAGTCTTAATTCATACTGTGGCAAGAATACTTTTTAAATTTTTCTTTAATACTTTAAAGAACTCCCTTCCCAAAACACATGGGACAATAGTCTTATGGAAATGACAGACTCACCAAGAATGCTCAGTATTGCCTTTGTCTAAGAAGCAACTATCTAGCAAGTCAACTCAACCTGCCCAGAATTGTCTTAGAGGGACTCTAAATATCAAAGACATCTCTGTAAGGAAGCAGTGTGAGAAAGTGTGCATTCTGAGATGCTATTCAAGATTTTGTGGGCTAGAGTTTCTCTAGAAGCTTTTTCCCCAGTAAATTAGTCCAATTGCAATGAAGAAAATACATGGGTAGAGAGGACAAACAGCCTACTGTGTATTACTCTTGATTAAAGGGTGATACTTATTTCCTTTAAGCAGCAACTGCTATCAGAATGAGGAAACAGCTGCTCAAAATGTTCACTCGTCACTGCATTATTTATCTGAGAGAGTCAAGCTTGGTAAAAAAATGTAGTGTTTCTACTGTTTCAAAATCTCTACTAAGTTACAATAATTTGATTTTAAAAAAATGAAATTAATCCTCTCCTCTTTCTATGCTATTCCCTGAAAAGAATGTTGTAATAATAAAACAGTGGGTTGGACGTATCAAAGTTTTCATTAGTGCACCTCGTACTAGACTTTTAGTTGTTTTAATTTAAACATTTGAAAAATAATGCAAGTCTATGGATAGACATCTTGATAAAGTGAAAGCATGCTAATATTTCAGTTAAAAAAACCCACAAAAATCTGGCACATCTGTAAGCATTTCAGAATCACAGTTGGATTTTAATGACATTTTTAAAAAGAAAATACATGGATAGTTGTCAATATTCTAGATGTATTTTGTATATTCTGTAGTAAATTCATTAGCATGCATGGATTCAACATTAAATTTCAATACCTGAATTGTTTGCAGTTGCTGAATTTTGGTTTTCCATGGAGACCAGTATGACTTCATCAGAACTGACAAAACAAAAAAATAGATAAAACTTGTTTGGAGGTATACAAGAATGAATTATTTTCTAAAAAAAGCATTAAAAATAACTACACAAATATATCAACCATTAAAAGTTGAATTCATTGATTAAGACATAATTCAAACAACAAATTAATGGCACAGTAAAACTTTAATAAACCACTTAATAAATTGTGGCACTGAGAAAAAAATTTAAATCCATTCAACTTACTAACTTGTGCGATGCTACATTTTACTATTTAACAATGGAATATGCTATGCATCAGGAACATTCATATTCTAGGCATCTTTTATAGAAATAAACCCTATTTCCCTCCATCTTAGTAAAACAACAGAGTTACTTTGCTTTATGAAAATAGGGGCACACATTAATCGTACTACATTTCTGCGCTCTCTAAACTGTAACCATCAGTTACTCACATTACCTAAACCCCAGAAATTTCATGATCTTGGACTGCATAAGAAATGGCACTACTAAGGTACATTTTGTTATTTCAGATCCAGACTCACATAATACTCAAAAATATCAATAGATGTCATACCGAAACGTATACATGCTAATAGGTTGATTTTCTAGTGTGCAGACTTTATATATGTATTAATGACTAAACTAATCCAGTTGATTTGAGGTGTAAAACATCTGTCCAAGATTAGAGGGGCTAGAAACATATCAAGTGTAATTGTACTCAGAGAAAAAGGTAACATCAACTAAGGGGACATTTGCTTGACATTTGCACTGCCCATATTGTGGTACACTTGTCTAGGCCTTTCCTGATGCCGGCCATCAGGATATGGTGTAAGTAGAGGAAATTTTAAGTGCCCAGGATGCTTTAGATAAACTGCATCTGTTTTGATCAAAAGAACAGCAATTTCATACAGTAGACTCACTGTAGAAGACTTCCCCAAAAGAAACAAGGGAATACTAGCCACATTCTGTGATAGTTGCAACCACACAAATGCCAGCTCTTAGCTCCTTTCCTCTGGATACCATGTTGTTGATTACTGGTTACAATTAAGAAACTTATAACCAAACTACTTGAGCTGTGTCAAATTGTTTTGGATCTTACTCATATTCAGTTACAAACCAACAAATTTTTCTTGCTGATTTCACTTTTGCCATAAGCAAAGATTAATTTGGATATTCAGAAAGTAAAAAACAAATTAATACGTTTTTCTGTAAAAATAAATAAATAAAACCAAACAAAAACCAACTTGAAATGAACATACTGAAAACTAATGTTCATTACCACCTTCCAGAGCTAGCTAAGAAATCTTGTGCATGCTTTGAGCTATGTAAATTTGCCTTCACAATGAAACCCAAGGGCTGAAGATGGAAACCTGGCATCAGCCATGCAAATGTCAGCCATGTGTAGTGCTGTGCTAAAAGGAATTTCACTCAGCACCTGGACATACAAACCATACTGTCATAGTTTCCCAGTCCCATTTCACTCAGTTGCACATTCATACATCATTGCTTTTTTGCATTCAGCAGACAAATAATTGGCAGGTTATATGCAATAACACATACAATCCCTTTTATTCATGTTTCCTTCTAAATCTCCTACATGCCTATCAATCACTATGAGTGAGACCTGTGAACAGGGCATAGTGACTGCAAACACTCAGGAAAACTTGAAACTACCACAACAATTAAAAATTGTAGGTGGACTACAATCATAAATAAGATTCCATACTATTCCAGTTAAACAGAATACAATGGATCTATTGCCAGATTAAATAAAGCTACAAAACAACCTCGTATAGAAGATAAGTGACTCCTTCATAAGCCTGAAAGCCAGATTCCACCTAAACAACAAGGATTCCTGCAACTTGCACAGTATTTTTTTCAGTACCCACCTTGCTTGTACATTTTAAAAAATTTTGTTGCATCTCTTATTCGGAACAAAAAATACTTGATAAATGGTAGTAAAATCCAGACACAGAAAAATCTGAGTAGAACTGATAGTTGTTTGCTTACAAAATTTCCTCAGGAAGGAAGTTCTGTGATAACCTGTCTCTCATTTTTTACAGTATTAAAAATGTCTTTGTTTTACATTGTCTTAGAGCTATTTACTTACAGGATCACAACAACAGTAACCAAGGGCCTCATCAAATCTCTCTTGGTACTAAGAATAAGTGGAAAATATAAGAAAAAGAAGGCAGTACATAAAATACCTGTTTAAGGAAATAAAAATGAATCTCTGCACAAGAAACAACATTTTTGTTATAAAACCAATTATTTTGGTTTTGTGTATATAGAGGCCAAAATAAGTTATTATTTTCTTAATAGTTGGTGCAGAAAAATCCCATTGAATAATACAGAAGAAGAAAAATAAAAGGTGGACATCTGGTCTCCAACCTTTCCACTGCAAGGAGCTGGATATAACACAGGAGCAAGACCCTCCAAGTGGTGGATGAGGAGTATTGCTCCAGAGATGACACTCAAATATGCAACCAGTTTCAGAGGTTGGGTGCAAACCTCAGTCTCAAGACAGAAATAAACCCAGACTCTTTGCTAACTCTGTGAGGGAGCATCTGAAGATTGCTTCTTTTTTTTCCCTGCACATATTCATGGCTTCAAACTGAGGACTTGGGGTGAGCTTTCGCAGGTTGCACACAACATACGTAGATGTGAAAATTATTGTAATTGGTGGAATGCTGACATGAACATCAAATTAAAATACACTAGGGAATTACTTAGAAAATGTTGTTTATAATTCCATTTAATGTTATTCAGTATATATTGACTTAAAATTTCATAATAAATAAAATTATTTCTCTGGAATCTGGATTTCTCTCATTCTAGAAGTGTCCTAATAACAGAAATAGGATTTGTGATGTTCATTTTTTTACATTTTCTATTAAGAAGTTACCTGGAAGATTTTGCATCCAAGACCACTAAAATACCTTTACAGAGATTATTTTTTTTCCCTGTTATTCAGTAAGAAATCAGCACTTTAACAGACCTTGAAGCACTTTAAGAATTGATCATCTAACTTCAGCTGCAATGAGTACGCTGGAGACACCAGCAACAGCACTGGACACCTAATGACAATTGAGTTTAAATCCAACTATTAGAATTTAAATCCCAATAAAAAAGTTGAGAGAAATTTTCTCATAAATGCTTTAAAGCAATATAAGGACATTAACTACATTTTACTATTCAACTATAGATATATACCTTATATATTCTGAAACACGTGCTGAAGTGAAACCAGTGTAAGGTGAAAGCAAAAGTGTATTTGAGGAACTTGTTGGTATATTTATGATATCAGGACAGAAAGCAGAGGGTCCAAGCTGGTTTAGTACTGTATTTTGACAATCTGCACTTGGAAGCGTTGCCTGACAAAGGAGGAAACAAATACTGCATTTTCACAAAACCTACAGTATAAACCTGGCCATATTTGCCAAAAGTGCTAAAGTAATCAAGGTGTGCTTAAACACAACAACAAAAGAAAATCACATTAAATCCACAGTAATACCAAAACACTTTATTTTTTTCCTTGAAGCTTAATTTGTTTTTAAAACCCCCAAACACTTATTTAAATTTTGAGGTTTGTAAGCATCTTACTTGACCTTATCCTGTTTCATGGTTTGTTTAAAGTTTTTGGGAAAGGGCCAAAAAGATACGAAACTGATATTGTAAAACATGTGAAAACCTTTAACAAAAAGACAAGATTGCCTGTTTATCACAATTCTTTTATACTTTTAGATGTGAAAGAACAAAAAGACTTAGAATCCAAAGACTTCTTTTAATCAAGCATATTTCTGTAAAAGTAAGTGAGACTTTTTCATGAACTATACTGTCAGCATGAAACAGGAGGCTGTCAGTTCACCGAACTCCTTCTCCCATAAGATTAGCTAAAAGAATTTCAGCACAACAAAATACAATCATGTTAAGGATGTGAGAAAATCTTGTTCTTCGTTAAGAATCAAATGTCCCCTCATAAAAAGGTATTTTATAATCTTATCATTTTAGTACTAATGTATCAACATCTCCCATGAAAAATGCTGATGTATTAATAGCTATGTTACTAACATTTGCATTTACTCTATCATATTTTCAATTTAATTGCCTAAGGAAGTGGTTTTCAACTTGCAGATCACGGCCCCTATGCAACTGGTGGACTATAGCTAAATGGCTGATGAAAAGTGACTCAGAGAGGCAAGTATGCTGTAAGAAGTTTTAGCTTTGTAATAAAGACCCTTCACTAGAAAAATTCCAATTGTTCTCCAATAGGACAGCATTAAAGCAAAAGTTGTCAACACATGTAGTGTCTACGCCCTGTTTTGAGTTTATTTAATCATGATGACTATGTTGCAGTCTAAAACAGAAAACAAACAAATTTTCAAAAGATGAGTCAATTTAAGAGCTCTACGTAGTTTTTTTTCCTGTTTTTAATGCAAGCAACAGCAATATAGCAAAGTCATCAAGTTTCAGTGTAAACATCCATAGGCATTAATGCCCACATTAGTGTATGCATCTGCGTCATACCTGGTGAACAGCCATTTTTGAGAACACTTCCTCCTGAAGTGCTATCACAGCATTAATATGTCTCTGAAGTTTTGATACTTTCTTCTGCAACAGAAAAAACCACAACATGGGTTATGAAACATTTGAAGTTCACCTGAAAGAAGGAAGTTATATATTATTATCACATGAAGAGTAGACAGTGAAATGATTGCGGTGAACAAAGGCTAAAAATAGAACTATTATTAACTTATCTTTATGCTATACAAGATGAAAAGATAGCATACTTTTGGGGTCTTTCTCTAAGGTAGCATAATAGTCCTATGTGATACACATGCAAAATATTCACACCGTTATGCAAACTTACTAGGAATGTTTTAGCTATTTCTTCATGGGTTTTCTTGCATTGTACTTGCTCAACTCTTCTATTTAAACTTTCTAGGTTTTGATTAAAGAAGTCATTGTTTAAAATATCCATCTGCTCACCAATCATAAGTTTGATCTATAATAAAGAAAAGGTGTGATTCAAATCTAAAAATCTAAAAAACCTGAAATTACTATGCAAACACAGTGCTAAATTTAAAATTTTGCTAAGTTTCAGGAGAGTAGGGTCATTTTCTTTCTATTCTTTATATGACATTTCTGACAGGTACAAAACATAGAATTTTGTACCTTGGTACTCTCCAGTGGACTTAACTCACTTTGTATAAAGGCGGTGTCAAAACATATCTACCTTCTAAAATTTAAAGAAGTAAAATTATTATGTTTATATTAATCACTACCAGTGCACTAGTATGGCTTTAAACCTTTTTAAAAAATGTTTATGGTTTCTCTACGTACAAAATTTAGGATTTTACTTTCTACAGGACTGATAGTCAAAAGTTGCTGAGAGGCAAGATCTCTGCTTTGAAGTAGAAAGTACTCATGAGCAAGTGAAGCTTGTTATCCCGAGAAACAGAACTATTCTTAATGACTATATAAACCTGAAAAATTAAATAAATTATAAATAAATTTTAATTATTCCTATTAAAATTATTTGTTCATTTTACACATCAGCATAGGTCTCCTTGATACCAACTACAAGGACAAAAGTCTATATAAGCAGGACTGAGAGTGTATCTTAATGTCAGGAACATAAAGATTTTATAATCAAGTAATGGATTTCCTAGGCAAAAGAAAAAAGTTTCCATTAAAACCCACATAAATTCATGATCATTATTCTCTACATGGAGTATTTGTTTTCTGCCTCTGTGATAAAAAGAGATTGCCGAAGTCATTCCTTTCATTCAAGGATTTTACTGAATTGCTTCTGCTTTCTTGCAACAATACAATAGTTCCCTCTTTACAAAAAGGAAAAGAGCAAAGAAAGTGTTTAGCTTCTTTAACTCTCTTAATTAAAAATATTTATTTCCTATTGTACCTGATAATTGCTAAAATGTTGAGGCTTTTAAAATACTCTCGGTCTTAATGCCTTGAACAAAGTATTGTCTTGGGTCCCAGTTTGAAAGGGGAAATCTGTCTCCAAGACAGATATTGATGAACAACAGATACTGATGTGCTACAGTACTGCTAAATATGAAAGATACTTATGTTGATGACACTCATAGGACCAGATTTTTCACTCTTGATTGTCATTCACTGCAGCCGTATGTTGAGAACTAACTATAGTTTTCCTACACAGCTGTTCTTTCTTCCTCTTCTCCGTCCTTCAGATATCCTCCTGCATTTGTCAGTCTTTCCTCTCCAGTTCCAGTGCAGACAGGAGGAAGCTTTGTACTACTAGAAATTGCTGTCAAATAAAGGACTAAGTATTCCTTAAATTCCTTTTCTCCCAGGGATTTCTGGCATCTATTCAATGAATTCAGTAGCACCTGCATTCTCCTGTGTGTGTACAAATATTTCTTTCCAATTCTCCTGATTGCTAGAACTTCTAATTTTTCACCCAGGTCTGGCTCCCCATCCCTTCCTACTAGCACCAAACATTACCTAAGTTCTGTGTCCACAGCCCCTTGGTACTTTCCTCCCACCTTTCTACCCAGAAGTACCTCTGTGTCATCAGGGACCTACTACAGGAATTACAGGGTTACACGCTTTGGGAATCACCAGACTGAAAGTTCAGTTTCATTGTCATGGAAGAAAGTGTTGGAATTCAAATGCTTCAGTGATGTACAACAGTCATAACAATGCTCTAAGCAGTATAACACAGTTGAACTATTGGAGTTCAAGTCACAGGTTATAATTTTTTTCCATGTGACAGTACATTTCATGATAATCCCCAGAAAATAATAAAATCATGCTTCCCACTGAACACAGTGGGACTATTACAGCAATTTCAAGGCAGCTGATCAGTGTTTAACTGTTAGTTCTTTGACTTAGACATTTGGTCAGTATCAATTGAATGTAAGTGGTAATTTTTCCCTTAACTGAACCTACATAAATGGTTCAGAGTTTTCTGCAATCCATCTTAGACACTATGCTCCTTATTCTAGGTCTCAAACAGTAGCAGCTGATAAAGAAATATACTCTTAAAGTCAAAATGAACTAAAGGAGAATTTTCAGATATTCTCCACAAATGGAAAAGGAAATCATTATCCCTCTGAGTAATTCCTCCTGTTTCTACTTTCTGGGAGGAGCATGAGTCCATATTGTCTAAAGCAAATGATCAAATGCAGGAGCACACTGGCAGTCTGACACATTTTCAAAAGGTTATAGTCAGATGCACTCAACAAAGCAAACATTACTTCACCTAAACCATGCAAGAATTAGATGCATCCATATGTAAATTTTGGCTTATATAGCAATCAAAATATTTTAGGTTTTGGACAAGTAGAGAATGCATTCAAAACAACTTCAATATTTTCTCCTCTCCAAACACCCATTTGTATTGTCCCTAGAAAGACAGTTACCAATATTGCTAATCTAAATCATCAGTCCTCCCCACAAATACACCTTAAGTTATAAGCAGGGTGATCCTATCTGTTTTAAAACACATATAAAACAACAATTCAAACACTAAAATCACTGCACATTACCTTTCCCAAAAGACTTTCTTCATTTTTTGACATTGTACAAATACTCTTTTTCTTGATTGCACCAGAAATCTTAATACATTTACACTGGGTATTTTCTTTGCTTACTGAGCTTACTCTCTTCCTTTGAGTGCTCCCTGAGGAAAAAAAAACCAAACACAACAAAAGAGCCACCATCAACCTTTCAAACTTCTTTCTACATTACAATATAAATAGTTACAGCTGAGGACAGTGGAGGGAGGAGTTGTATCGTTCAAATCACTGATGTTCCTCCTTAAGTACGCTGCAGCAGTTTAATCTTGAAATTGAGTTGGGACATAGTATTTTGTGCAAAAAGAAACAGGAACCAAAAACTCAAGCAAAAGCACAGAGAGAAGGAAGAGGGGACAGAAACAAGATCAGGCTGCTATTAATTTTCTTACTACTAAACTTTAATAAAGTTATTAATAAAGAGATCTGTTTAATAAAGACATACTTATCGAGAACTATTTTACCCTCTTCCTTTTTTTTTCCAGTGACAACAACATGCTCTCTACCTTGAGACAAGCAAATAAAAGAAGACGATGCTTTTTCAGCTGAAATAACACTGAGATATGCCTGAAGGCTTTTCCTACCCTATTCTGGGCCAGTGCCTCTCATCTCTCTTTTACCTAAGAGCTTTTTGACATATCATAGAAAGCCCCTCCTGGGATCAGGGGTTCTTTAAGCCTTATCTGCTGAGAAGCTGGCCCCAGAGGCATGTCAGAACCATCATCATTTTAGAAACACTCTTT
>NW_009601032.1:40145-45578 GCF_000690535.1 Cariama cristata
CAAATGAAATGTCTCTCCTCCTACCCCTCTTTTTATTAAAATGAAAAATGACATAGAGGAAATTATTCTCTAGGGGTTTTAATGAGGTAATACTTTGTAGTCAAGGAAGAATCTTACACCTGCGACTTAAAGATTGTACTTATCTTGCCAAAAAGAGCAGTGTTCCTGACTCATTACTTGACAATGATGCTATATATAAATTTAACAAGTATTTTATGACTGTACAACAGGTGTTTTGCACCACAACCAAGCAGAATAGGGTACTTCTGGTTTACTCCACTGATTCACTCAAGTAGTAGCATCAGCAGTAGATGCAGTTACTGAAGTAACTGATAGGGCTGGAACTAACTCCCCACCCCCGAACAATAAGCTGAATATGAATAGGTTAGTAAGGACATTGACCTCCAAAAAAGTTTGAATTTCTACTCACTTAGAAATGTAATGGAGCTACCATTACAATGTGAAAGGTGAAAAACGTGTCTTTTCCTAAATAGAATATTAATACACAGACTACTATTAAGCAAACACAAGCAGAACAAGGTAATTAGGACTGCATATAACAAATACCTTTCAAATGATTGAGAAAACAATTTAATTAGCTACCTATACTTTACTTTTCTCCAAAGAGTAACTTTCAAAGCACTCAGCAACAGAACAGGATAAATATGAAATTCAGTGTCTATTCCATCCTAGCAAGTTTCCCCCTAAAACAAGCATACAGTTTTTCATATCCATGAAATAATGACTACTCAACACAGTACAAAGTGCTAAAAGATACTTCATGAGCATTTCAAAGATTCAAGAGGAAAAAACTATTCTGAATTTATATAAACGGTAGCTAAAATGTATGACAAAATAGTGTTTATTTATTTCAACTCCAAAAGTGTGATTTTCTTAAGATAACAAGAAGTTAAACAAAGCATTGATTAAGAATGTCTTCATTCTCTAGGCCATCAGTGGTTTGAAACCGCTTCTGTCTTCCCCACTCCAAAAGGACCAACAAAGCCTTGTATGTTCCACCTCTGACAGCTAGGCTTGTACAATTGTCTTTTACGGTAATACTTTTCCCTTGTCACTTATTTTAGGCAGTTTGCAGAAAGAAAACTCCTGTCTATAGAAGACAGTCTCTCTACTTGTAAACCTGAACAAGAAAAAGGAACACCCTTCCTCCTAATTGTAAACACCCAGGAATTTGACAAATAAGGGTGCTTCCACACATTCCACAAGTCTACCATTGTTTCAGCTAATTAATGTCTCAATACCGGAGCAACAATCCCCCCACTATGCTACTTGGTACATAGCTAAGCATAGATCATGGTGACTTTTTAAGCATTTACCCTAGTTAGCAAACAGAGATTTGCATAAGCCAGAACATCTGCAGAAATCAGTTTTAACAAAACCTCTTTTTTTTCCAGGGGGAGAGAAATGAATGGAGGAGTTTTTAGGTGTTTTGGTCTTCACCACCTGCCTTTCCTTCCTCCTGACCCCCAATATTTGGCTTTTATCCTAATGGTGAATGAAATAACTCTCCACTGACAATTTCCTGATAATATACATTTTAATGCCAGAGTTCACAACAATGTTTTCAGAGGCTCTTAAGAAGAATCAAGACTAGTTGTATATGGACAAAATAAGGAACTAGTAATCATTCCAAATTTGAAGTTACTATTCAAGCTTTTTTAAAGGTAACTATTAAGCTTTTTGAAAGAGCCCAAAGTCATCATTGGCATCTTTGAAAAGAGGTGTTTTGCTTAGATTTATTCCCTTATGCATAAACATAGTATTTCTGAAACATAAATTAGAAACAAAACTTACAGCTAGTTGCAATACAAAATAAAAGCAAAGTTGAGAAAACTGCTTTGGTTTTGCCTCAAACCTTCAAACTAATCTGTAACCATTTTATTCACTAGTCTATTGTTTCAGATTTGCTTTGATATATTTTATGCAAGGTTAACAATTGAAGATGTGAAATACCTGTTAAGCCCTGTTAGGGTTAATGCTCTATCACAGATGTGAATAAAGGTACCAATTCATAACAGTCCTTATAACTGCAAGTCCCAAATCCAACAGCTCTTTCTGCCTAGGAAACCCTAAACCTGATTTGCTAAGTTAGCTGCTGGTACTTGAACACAATTTATCCTGACCTATGCATTCAGAATAGGTCAAGATATTTCATGATGTTAGGTAAAATTACTACCAACAAAATGCTACAAATATTCCCATAGCATAGGCTGGTTAAAGGGCGGAGAATTTCAAATAATAAACTATAATAATTCATTCGGCAGAGAAAGTGTTCACTTAAAGGGCATATTTTTTGAAGACTGGACTTTCTAATCTGATATTTCTCTAGGGAAAAAAACCAACATGAAAAAGAATTATTCTGGAATTAGTTTATAACTGTATTTTTCTCTACTTATTCTTAGACTCACACAATGTATCCAGCAGCATAATTTCATCATTTTCCAAAATATTTGAACTGTCATTTCCACCCAACACTTTACCCTCCACCCCCGCAGTCTTTCTACCTCTTGTAGTTTTTATGGGAGTAACTAAGACAGTAAAATCTTCTTTTACCTTTCCTGAGGCATCAATTGAGGTGGTTTTTTTTTAACAGTGGAATGAATTTTTAATTCCAGATTTTGTTCCATGTTTTATGTTCACCTTTTGTGGGATGGTAATGGCATTGTTATTTTTCTTACCCTTAGTATCACTGTCAATTGCAGCCTCTGCAGAAGCCCTCTCTCATGTGATCAATAGGCAGTCACCTCAAACTCGAGCAAAAATGCACTTCAGCTGATGCTGATGGTGATATGTGTACATCATTATATCTTGTATGAAGTATATATTTTAAACATCCAGCATTTAAAAGTTGATTTGCATCTGAATTTTTGTTGCAAATTATCTCAGACACAGGATTTTGACACTCTTCTTGAGTAAAGTTTTGATCAACATTTACACCAAAAGAACATTTGTGTTAGCCACTGTTCTGACTGTTGGTGTTTTTCAGTTAGCACTGAAGGCACATTTGATTCAGAAAATACTTTTCTTTAGACATAATTCTTACTTTTGCAGATTATATCTAAGGTATTTGGCTGAAAAGAGTGATCTCTAGTTTCCAAGCCATATAAAATCTCCTTCTCTGTTAAAGTATTCTTTATTTTATTCAGCTTTTCTACTTGCTTTTTGTTACTCAGAGCCATGGATTTTTTTGCTCTCAAACATTTATGCGAATACTCCATCTTTCATGCCCTACAACAAAGAACTGGATTTTAAAACCAAATACATGGAGTAACTCTTATCTGAAGACTTTATATTTTATGGTTTTGCAAATGCACATTATTTTATAAAACATTTATTATGGCAGTTTATTAAATACTATTTTAAATACCTCTTCTCATTTTAGAGCAGGAAAACACCGTCATCAAGTTGTCATCTCTAACAAAGTAAGGATGTTCCACACATTCGATTTAGAAATGACAATGGACAGAACACTAAATAAAATGCCAAGAGTTAGCACTAACAGTGCCTAATGCTGTTCTTTCAGACTTCTCAGTCACACTCAGGTCAGCATAGAACACTCACTAGTTGTGCTGGTAAACCTTTGTTCGTAGTAAAGATAAATATGTGATTGATAGAAACTTATGGCTGTATTGGTTCCATTGCTTCCATTTAACGTCAGCTAGTTAAAAATACTCTTAACAGGGTTTATCTATCATCTCACTTTCAAAGGTAAATAGGCACCTGTTTTTCATCTTCTGAAGCCACTATCTCTGCGGTCCAGCTAGATTCAATTCTATTTTCCACATGATACAACACAAAATGACTGAGAAGTTAGGAAGGCAAAGATAAGCATTCAGAGCTGCTTGGTGTTCACTAGGTCACTTGCTCATTCCCCAGCCCACAGTATGATAAACGATACCTGTATTTATCCCTGGCAAGCATTTGTCAAAAGTCGCCACACCAGCTGAAATTCCACAAACACCCCAACACACGTTGCAGTCTTCACAAGTTTACGCTTCACAAGTAACTGGCAATTTAAGCCTGTTACTTCTCATCCTGTCCTCCAGGATCGCTAAGTTATTCCCTCCATCTGCACAGAAGCCCCCTTATATATTTGAATATTAATGTTTCATCCAGTCTTCCATTTTCCATTGTATTCAGCATTTTCTTTTAGATCACATTTTCCAGAAACTTTTAAATATTCTCATTTTTCTGTTCTGGGTGTGTGCCACTTGCAGTGCATCCTCGAAATGCAGTGAACACACTGTATGAGGTAACAGCTTAGCAACACTGGAAGAACTGAAGAATTTCCTCTATTTCTTCTACAGTTTTCAGATTTTCCATCACAGGCTATACCCACACTCTTTTTGCAAATTGCACAAAAGTAGAAATCCCAGCCTTCTCAGACAACTCAAATGGATTGGCTTTTGGCCTCAGACCTAGCAGATTCTGAACGAGACCACACCTACACTGCAAAAGAAGTTGATTGAGCTCTTTTCTAGACCCCATGGAATGCGCTTTTGGGGAAGATCAGTCCACTTACAGCCTTACAGAAATGGCAAGGTGGAGTCAATGTGTCAGAAGGCTTGCATGTCCCATGCCGAGGGGTTACAAGGAGGATGTTGGACTAGGTGACCTCCTGAGGCCCTTCCAATCTGAATTATTCTATGATTCTATTCTATGTCCTTAAGTCCTGTTCTATACCATCTATTTCCATACTGTTTAGACCAGGCCTGTGAAGAAACCATTATGTGTTCAGTGTGAACAATGCAAAGTAAATCAGGGTTTGGGAATGGGAGTGTAGAAAGACAAGCCAAACTGATCATGTTAACACTTTTTCTACAACTGCAACTAAGATCACAGCATTTCAGCCAACTCCCTAGCCTTGTTCTCCCTGCCCTCCTTCAGTCGTTTCCTTTCTGTTATGTAGCCAGCAAGATTTTACTAAAATCATCTGAATAGCGCTTGTTCAGTTTCTGATGCAAATACCACAGCTTCTGACAAAGAAAAGCAAAGTAAGTGGATTGCACGCTTTTCCCTTTGACAACTTTTCCGCCATCCTGCTGTCACCATTTCATCAGTTTTCTGGTGGTCAGAGACTCTTGTCATCTCAACCTGTATCTGAAATTCACATGTAAAGATACTTATTTCAGTTACAGGTGTTTTATTTTTTATGAAAACCACACATAACACTTACATACTAGTACATTATTCACCTTCCATACAGAAATAGCTATGCATCTTCATGCCAACGTGACATCCACTTTGGGAGTCTATTACAAGAAGGTTACAACAAAACTTCTGGGTATTCACAACAGCTTACTGGTATAAATTAGATCCCATGCCATAATTTTTTTTGGCAGCATGGGTCATAGCTCGCCATAAAGCAGCAAATCATGCTTCTGCTCCCTGCCCGTGTTCCCCATCTCTCAC
>NW_009601033.1:0-3550 GCF_000690535.1 Cariama cristata
GGAGGAGGCAGAGAAAATCAGGAGTGAAGCTGAGTCCGGGAAGAAGGTAGGGGTGGGGGGAAGGTGTTTTAGGATTTGGTTTGTTTCTCATTACCCTGCTCTGATTTGATTGGCAATAAACTAAACTAATTTCCCCAAGTCGAGTCTGTTTTGCTTGTGATGGTAACTGGTGAGTGATCTCTCCCTGTCCTTGTCTTCTCCCAGGAGGCATTCGTTCTATTTTTCTCCCCTTTGTCCATCCGAGGAGGGAGGATGATGGAGCGGCTTTGGGGTGCACCTGGCCTCCAGCCAGGGTCAACTCATCACACATGTCATCGCTGCTGTGCTCTGTGATTGTTGCGTACAACTTACTGTCACTGTGGGCCTTTTTTCCCCTTACTGAGCATTGCTTTTTTCTAAATTAATTAACATAAAGTAGTTTCTTAATTTGGCATGTTATGTGATAGCCCAAGGAGCCAACAAACAGTCAGGAAAAAGTTAATAATTTAAATTTATTGCTCTGTAAGACACATCACTGTGGTCGGTGTATTTTGTACTAGCATGGCTGGGTGATGGCTGAGGTGCACATTTTCTATCTCTTTCGAGATTTGGGGTTTTTTTTGTTGTTGTTTCATTAGTCTGACTTTAAAAGTCAGTCAGTTTTCAAAAGTCTTCCTATTTTCCCTCCCAAAGAATGGGGAGAGATTTGACATCTCAAAATATATATGGGATGGGAAAACATTGATGCTAAATTTAGTAAGATATGTGTTTTGATTGTTGTCTTAGCACGTGAAAGTCATTCGAGTATTACTTTGCTAACTTCTCTACTTGTTTGTCTCTCTTAGCAAGGAGATACCATTGCAAATTTCCATTAGAGAGGAGATGACAGAAAGTCTGACATGCCATCATTATGTAAAAGAATACCAACTCATGCCTTGTTACTGGCAAGTACTGTACTCCTAAGAGTAACCTTTTCCTTACCATCAGAGATGTTTAAACCAGATACAAAACATGAGGGTTTTTATATCCTGTACTCTCATAAAATGCGCTCTACCATCTTTCTTAAAAACATCATTGACTAACTGGATCTTGCCACTGTAGTGAGCTTGTTTAACACCAGCCAGGAAGAAAGCCTGATACTATGTCTTTGCTTTGCTCAGTTTGCAGCCATTGCATTTGTGTTCTTATCTTAATAAATGCGAGCTGCACTATGAATATACTTCGTCTGAATTAGAGATCATTAAGGTAAGGTCAGCTGCAAAATCTGTCACCTTTTTCTCCATCCATCATCCACAGCAGTGAGGCCACTTTTGCTGCACAGTAGATATGATGTGATTCCATTGCCTCTCCCCAAGAGAGGAGAGATGCTTTTCTGGTAGCTGAGCTAGTTAAAGTTTCCTTACAGTGTGTATAATTAATGAGTGTCAGCAATGAGACAAATGATAAACTTCAGAGTTCTTTAGAAAAAAAAGAAGCAGCATTTTTTGAAAATAACTTCGAAATAAATGTTAAAATGAGGACTCTAAGGGGATCAACATTTAAGGGGGCTACATTTAATGTCTGAATTACTTGAAACTGCAATTTGCTTTTGTCAGAATCAAATATTCCGAGAAAAATGGTACTCAGAGCTATTGTACAAGACATTTTCTAAGTCCTTGTGATTCAAGTATAGAAAAAATATCAGGAAACATTATGATTTGTTCTCATCTTTTATTTTATTTTTCAGAATCCAAGATAATAAAGCCCTCATTTCACATCTAGAAATACTTGAAATAATATGCTCTTCAGGGGGGAAACAGACTGAACAGCAGTTAAGCTATTATTTTCACTAAACCAAATAATAGGCTTTCATAAAAAGCCTCTTCTTAGCTGTATTGTCCATTATTAACATGACTACATCAGTCCTGTAATATTCTGATTTCTAAAGGACTCTTGATGCTGCTTTTTCCTCAAGAAAGAGTGGTAATCTATACGTTAGTAGCTGATGCATCTGGCTGCCTGACCCACCAGTTGTGCCTGTCTGCAGAAAGCTGCGTTTCCTACGGCCATCTGCTTTTTGTGACCCAAGAAGGAAGAAGTCTCCGATGCGCCTTGGTAACCTGAGTTTGGTCGCTCATCCCTGTGTAAAGTGCGTGGCAACTTTAATAAGCTTGCTAAAAATATTGTGTACAGTGCACTTGGGACTGCGAATGCTTTGAATTTCCTGTGTATTCGTGAAGATTAAAGGACGTTTTAATACTGACCAAAGGGATCATTACTGCTGGGGGGTTGTCTGTATTGAACCGGGGCTGTATTATGTACTGAATATTTTGAAGGCAAAAACCTTTCTTTTTCTTTAATGTTGCTGTCTCCACACATCCCTGTAACGAGGAGGACTTTGAGTGTTAAAGCATAGAGCCTGATGATTCTCTTCCTCTCCAAGTTCAGCATCCTGCAGATCAGAAAACCTCCAGAGTTTATGCTCAAGTGCCCAACAGCTTCTTTAAACCAACATACTTAATCTTTGTAGCCGGAAGAGAACAGAACACAAGAGAAAGGCATTTTAACGCAATAAAAGAGCTACATGCCTGTCTTACCCTAAGGCCTTTGCCCTGTGGTACAGAGTTACAGAAGTTTTGCTTCTTCAGATCCTACAGTAGAATCAATGCTCTTTATTCTCTGTGGAATTTCTTTAGGGAGATTATTTTAGTCTATCTTCAGTTTTTAACTGTTGCCGTTCTTTTGGATCAGTTTGCTCCCAGATCGGCAAAACCAGCTGTGTTAACATTGCTTGTAGTCTGTCACAGGCTGGAGACTATTACATATATTACTCCACTGTCAGGGCTTCATCTTATTTCAGCAGTTACTACTTTCTCCCTGGGACTTATTTTCAGCTAGGTCTTTCTCCAGACCTGGCCTAGAGTGCAGTCTCAAAACTATTGAAGTGGCAATAACCTCTAAAATTGATGAAGACAATGTTAGAACTGAAGACAAAGAGCTAGGACTGGATACTAATCTCTTTTAGTCATCAAATCTACTGTTTCCAGAACAGAAATATATTTAGTCATGTCTTGAAAGCAGTATCTTCTAAGGCAAGTGCAAAGATCTTTCAATGATCCTCCTCTCTGTTTAGCAGGACGCTGCTTATTTGAAGCCATTGAATAGTTTAAGTCAGCTTTCTAGCCAGTCTGTCATTAATTAAATGAACGTACAAATATATTAAACATTCTGATTACCTTATATAATACAGTATCAGAATAACCGATATTTAAAAATTAACTATGTCCTTTACAGCCTACGCAAACTTCAAGGTTATTGACGAACCTGGTTCTTACTCTGTTACGTGTAGCTGAGTGCCAGTGAGAAAGGACTACTCAGGGGTTCCATTACGTTTTGATAAACGCCCTGTCTCAAGGCAAGGTGTTTCTTCTAGAATGCTATTTATGACATTTTTTCCCTTAAGGAAATATCCCATAATAAACTGCTGAAAAATGTTGTATTTTTGCAGCAAATGTGAAATTTTCAAAGTCATTGGCAGTGTGCCTCATCAGTCCACAAGCAGGTTTGAAAGCCACAGGGAGTTTTGTGTAGG
>NW_009601033.1:3560-18906 GCF_000690535.1 Cariama cristata
CCTCCCAATGCAGATTTCACTAGTCCAAATGCAAGAAATATTTCCATGGTTGCTAGTTTTTTATGTGTCGTACTGTACCACCACTGAGCTACATGACTGGAAGAAAAAAATTATTTTTTTTTTTTTTGTGGAGTAACAGATCTAGTGTATTAAGGAAAATAGACCCAAGTCTTGGATCTGAAGTTGAGAACAAACAATGTGATCACAACTTTTCAGTCATCATCTTGGAGGCCAAAACTCTAAGTGGGCAGGCTAGGGCTTGCGTCTTCATCAGTTGCCAGCTATGTTGTGGCTATTCCTGCTAGCTTTTGGCTAGCTTAAGGAGAATGTTTCCAATACACAAGGTATTGTACAGGATCCTGGCCATTTCATCATCTGAAATTGTGGTGTTCATTTTTCTTCCTGGAAATAAGTAATCAAATGGCCATCTAGGTACCTATACAGAGATGAAGCGATAATATAATCATGACATGAAATGTATGAAATGCTGCTTTCTTTCTATTTGTCCTGTCCTGAAGTTTTAAAGACAAGATTTTCCATGCAGAATTGCCATTTTTCTGGGTATTCCTTTGATAGAAAGTGTCCACAGCTTAGCTCACAGCTGAGTCCTTTGCCTGCATAGCGAAGTGTCTAGATTTATGGGTTACATTATGTTGTCTCTTAACAGAGGAAAGTTATTTTCCCATCTGAAAACCAAACACGTTTATTTTAGAAAGCCCAGTGTGTCTCACTCCGTATACTTTCTTCACCTGAGTAGCATCACCTGTCTACGAAGAAGAACTCAGAACTAAGACAGGGACAGAAGGAATCAAGATGCCCGCTGCTGTTCCTTTTACAAAGTTTTGGTAGATGGAAATGAGCAATGATTTGACAGGACCCCAATCAAGAATGGTGGAAAGAAAGGGAATCTGTCTGACCCTTAATCCAATCCTTGGAATAGATTCAGATAACCATATCAGGGTATATCACTGCATATATACATATATGGATGCGCATATTTTTGGGTGTGTTTACCAATATGATTTTTCAACTGCTTATGGTTTACCAGACATGCTGTAATGCCTCGCAAGTTACTGTTAGGGTGTACCTCATTAAAAAAAACGTAGCCAATTTTTGAAATGTGTTATTATCCAATATGTTAAAGGAGGTTCTGGGGGGCAATGACACTCCATTGCATACATATGTATTTCAGTAACTTAAGAAACTGAATGGAATATATATATATATATATAAAAGATCTCTGCTACTAGTCTTCTGCATGTTGGTTGAATTGCTAAAACATGAAATGTAAAAAAAAGACGAGGTGGGAGAAAACAGATGCCTGCATATATACTCCACCTTTAAATATATAGCTTCTGCTGAAATACTATGAAATCTCTTTGAAGTCTGTAATTATTTTGCATCCACTGTTTTCAAATACTGGGTAAGATTAACTAACTTGTGATGGTGTCACTGATGCTTGAGATACCTCTATATACTTTCTCCACTTGAAAGCACTGGGTATTTGTGTCCCATTCTGTGGCACTGTGGAGAGCTTCTCCGAAAAAGACAAGGGGCGTCTCTTAAAAGAAAAAGTCACTGTGGTGGAAAAACAGCAAAACCAATTTCTGAGAATTAAGAAGCATATAAAAAACTATGTAACTCTTGGCTTAAATTGTTCAGTGTGGACTTATATTCCTCTGAGCAGTTCAGAAGGGAGCCATTTCCTCCTTGTTTTCTAAGTCTGAGCCCCTAAAGATTGAGTAATTGGTGAGAATAAAAACATTTTGATGGTAAGAGCTTTACAATGGGATCATTGTCAGATTGGTACCCGAGGGCTCTACTGGGGGCCGTTGTCATGCCTGTTTCCTTTCTGCTAATGAGTGGATCCTGGTTCTCACTGAGGTATAGCGAGAGATCAGTGTAGCTACCCAAGAGCTAGCAGTGGCTCATCTTTCTTGTCAGCCTCCCCGTACACACTGTGACAAAGTGAAAAAGGCTTTGGAAAAACCAGACTCATTCAGTGTAATTGAACTAAATGGATAATAGGACACTTATTAGAGCATTAAACAGAAGAATACTCTTCGCCGGCTTTTGCAAAGACTACAGCTCTTTGTCATTTTATAATAGACATTCACTTAGGAGTCTATTCTTTTTTGTGTGCATTGGGATTTTTAAGATATCTAACTCCCATCAATATTAATGGGAGTTGTGCAAGTAAACCCTGGGAATTCAGAAAAATAAAAAATGAGACCTTTGTGTTTCTAGGAAAAATACAACCAAAAGCCTAGAATAACTCAGTCTGTAATTGTTTCTATTATGGGACTATCTTGGAGGAGAAAAAGAGCTCAAATTATAAATAGAAGCCAACCATGTAAGGACTAATCCTACAGTCCCAACTTAGCCTAAGCAGTACCTTGCTCTTCAGAGAACCTAAATCTGTCCAGTTATCTCAGCTTTTTGTGGAGTAAAAGGGAACTCAGAATAAACCAGTACGATCCTCCTGCTTGCCAGTCTGAAACCTTCATATGCGGTTTTTATATAGGGTTATCCTCTTGCTCTGTTGGCATCAGTCAGAAAGATACTTTTCAACATGAGGATTCAGAGGAGTTTTTTAATTCAATGTTATGATTTGAAAATACTATTAAGGCTGGTAATTTCACCTTTCCAGTTCAGCTCTGCCTAGATCCAGTAACACCCAGTTTACAGCTTATTGGTGTCTTTTATCCTCAAAATGCGTTTCAAATATTAAACCAGATTCTCTTGTCATTTAATCAATGCTTTGGCATAACCCAGAGCTAGATGTGAAACCATTAGAGTTCACAGCACATTTAAATTAGATAAAACCAGGAAGAGATGATTACTTGTTAGCATTTATCTTATGGAGAAGTATTTCAGCTGGACGCGGCTGTTAATATAAAAACTTGCATGATGAGACCAACTTTGCAGTGAAAGAATCCCAACTTTGAGTGTTTTTTCACCCTGCTGTTTCTCTTGTTTTACAGGTAGAGAAACTGAGGGAGGAATATGGATATAAATTGCTCTAGTCTGGAAAGCGAGTGGAAGTCGGGAGCAGAATTAACATTCAGTTACCACTGCTGCCCTTCACTAAAGTGTCTCTCAGAGTGACTTCTTTCTTGTGAACACAGCTGGCAATTAAAATGAAAGTATTGGAGTGAAGAAGGAACTGGGGAGAAAGGACAGGTAGTGCAGTTCTGCATTCTCTTTTTATTAATACGTGAAAAAAACAGAGAGATTTGCCTAGTATAGAGTGCCTCCCGACTCTGTTTTGTCTCCTCACTTAGTTGCTACAGTTAGCTGAAGAAATGTCGTATTTGTCCCTCATGGTTTCCTTATTAAGTTGGTATAGCGCTTCCTGCGTTTGCTTCACCCTTGTAAAGGAGCAGGAATTTCCCCCCCCAAGGTATTTTACCAAATGGAGCAGTACATACCTGCACACAGCTGCAGGGAAACTTCTGTCCTTTGGGGTCATGGAAAGAATAAAACCAGGTTTCTCCAGGCAGTGAGTTAGTTTTTCTGTTAGTTGTTTATACCTGTCTCAAATAAGCAAGCCCTGGCTTTGAAAAAATAGGTTGCTTAGGGAAGCAGCTAAATATACACCTGATAGGCCCAATTCCCATCTCATTTACCTTTATGTAATCAGAAACAAACTCATCTGATGCAGAACAGAGTTACATCAAAGTAGAACCAAGCTGATAGGAGAAATCAGCCCATTACATTTGGGGATCTTCTATTATGTTTTATTAAAGATAGGAGGTTGCTTAATAAAACTGCTACTGTGTAACTGAAAATTATGCTTTAGGAAGACTTTCAGCGAGATGGCTGTCCCTTTCGATTTACCGGGTATTTATAACGAGGTGTTTCGAATGCCTGAAATAACCTCTCTCGGTTTTTTTCCCTAATTGGGACCATTTCGGTTGCCTTCCACTAGATGGCTACACAGAAAGCAATTTTGCAGGGAGCAGAGGCATGCAGCCCTTAACGTCTGTGGGAAACTTACTTGGTATGTTTTTCTTTTCTTTTCAAGTTCAGTCTGTGACTATGTGATGCTGCTGAGCGTCCCAAGCCAGGAAGGTCCTGTTCAGTGAGGGCTGGAGAAAGTCGTTGCCTTGGAGGATCCTGCCTCAGAGCCTCCAGCAATTCAATTGAGGTGATCCATTTGATCCTGGTTTCATTCAGCAGCACTTTCCATGCCAAGGCCATGCTCAAACTGTAGGTCCCCACCAGCAGATTGAAGGAACACCCCGAATGTTGTGTGCAGCAGACCTTAACACTGGCCCCTCTTAGGTGGCAGGCATAAAACCAGGTGTAGCCTTGCACAGGTTATGCTCTGCAGGTTATTTGGCAGCAGTGTGACAGCAATTAATACTAGATCTGTGCCTGACTTCATCACCTGCAGTACCACTGTGATCCAGAGCAGGTGTGGGCACATAAGTTTGTTTTCCCCAAATTAGCCAGAGTGCCTTATTCCAGCGTTCCATCAGCTGTAAGAGGACAGAGAGTACCTGCTTGGGTATAAAAACCCACCAGGACCACGCTCTGTTGTCAGTATTTTCTGGACATATATAAATTGGGAGAGTGAACTTATACTAGGTCAGCATTTTGAGTTATGTGGCAGTGGTGGTTTTGATCTTGGGGTAGAAGCTCAAAGCTACTGCCTTGCTGGTTTTGGTTTGGTGTTTTGTTTTTTGTGGGTTGTTGTTTTTTTTTTTTCTGGAACCTGCTTAACTCTGAGGGCATGAATATGATAGTCTTAATGGGGACCAGTGACATGTGTAAGGTAAGATTTCTGTTGTTTCTTTTAGCCAAAACAGCTGTGCATGGAAAATTCCTCCTAATTATAAGAACTTTTTAGGGTTTTATTGTTGTGTTTTTCCTTATTGGACTGCAGCACATGAAGGAAGTATCATTGTTTGCGTTTTCTAAATTGGGAAATGGAAGTATTTCCTAGCGAGGTGACTTCCTCAAAGCCTTCCAGCCTGTTTGTGGCAGACCTGGGAAGAATCGAGGTGAAAGTCCCATGAATCCCAAAAGAGGAGACCAAGCTGCAATATCCCACGGGTTTTGGTGTGGAGGTTTGACTGGAGGGAGTATTGTAGCTAATGTTAGTGGAAAAACTCCTACTGACTTCTTTCTTTACTGGCTTTACTTCTGCAGCTCAGGATGCAAACATATAGACACCCTAGAGAAGACTTTTTTTAAAGCCCTATTTGTACTTAAACATCATGTTGAATCTGGAATTTATGCTCCAAAAAGTTAGGGATGCAAATAGTAACCCAAAAATAAATTCATCTAGAGCAAAGGATGCTGAATTGTAAACAAAAAACACTGTGAAAGAATGGGAAAATCCTGCTTAATCTTTATGACCCATTTTTTTCTATATTTCATGTAATATTTTAAATCAAAACAATCAGATATAAGTCTATATATGAAAGTTTTACTTGTATGTATCAGTCTTAATTCTGATTTATTTTAACCAAGATTTTGCCGTATCATGGAGTATCAGTCTGCTTTGGCTATTGCCCTTTCTAGCTGCAACAGCAGAGCTGAAACTCTCCTCCTCACAATGCCAATTTTTAGTGGGTTTTGTGAATTTATTCTTCTTCCCCCAATATATCTTTCTACTCTGCACTTTCTGCATCTCTGAATATTACTATTTCCATTGTGTTTTAAGGTATGAGTCTCAGTCAGGATATAATCCTCTGTGTTCTTTTACTGTAAATTAGTACAGTATTTTGTGTGGGAACATATGTAGGTGTAGAGATAGAAATAGTCATCTTTAAAGTTCACAAAATGAGTGTAAGTCAGACTTTTCTACAGTTTAATTTTAAAATATTTATGAAGGACAACCTGCCGTTTTTCTTGCAGCCTCAATTATGCTGTGTGGGAACATAGTTCTACTGTGCCAGTTGTTTCTGATATATCCGTTGCTTTAATGAAACTCTATTCTGTAGCCTACATACAGCTGGGGAATAAGGGTGAGAACACAGAAGTGCCTACTGCATCATCCAATTCTGCGCACTGTATGAAATTCTGTATATTGGAAACTTGCGGTCACAGTTAAGGTGGTTCTTGCACAAATTCCAATTCGTGCTTATATTCTATCAGAGGCTGTGATTTAGCACAGCCAGCATATGTTCTTGCTGTTGCTTCACCTAATACTCTACTAGCCCACCAGTACAATGTCAGTATTTCAACTGCCTGTGTTTACCGTAGTTTATCTTTTCGGACTTGTCAGCAACCAAGGGCTCTGTATGGTCAACCGCTGCATTACTTTGTACCAGCTGCCATTTAAGAACATCTTTCATGTAATTTCTAGGGCAGCCCCCTCCCTACCGCAAGGATACTTTTTCTTAGAATATGAATCGATACCTATCTTTAGGAACCAGGTGTGGAAAACAGGAACAAGTTGTACTTCATATGTAAGTAAAGTCAGCATTTCGAGGAATAATTATGTTTATGAATGGGGATCCTCAGTTTCCACGCAGTAACATCTTGAAGAATCAAATATTAGAATCAACATATAAATTATGGCATCTCTAGCATTTGTAAGTGTTAGCCCTAGGGGCCTCAGTCATAGTTGTGAGGCACCACATAAATACATAGGATTAATTCAGTCCCTCTCCTCAAGCCCTTGCCCATCTCATGAAGTTCAGCTCTTCAACAGCTGTGCATTCTCCAGTTCTTGCACCTAGAAGAGAGTTGAGGGGTTTTGTTGACTGAACCGTTTCTGTGTACATTGACCCTGGATAAATAAGACAGTACACAGGAGATGAAAATGAAAGGGGCCATGAAGTGAGGGGGTGTTACTGGAGGATAGAGGGTTATAGCTCGAGAGACTTGGTTTTCATTCCTAGCTTTCTCAATGCATCTGTTGGACAACTTTGGAAGTCACTGCACCTCGCTTTGCCTCAGCTGCTCCATGTATATGCCTCTGTCTCTTAAGCCACTTCAAAACCGAGTAATGATCATACAAGTGTGAGTTGTTAATGCTGAACACAGACAGAGAAGCTGCTAAACTCTAAAATAATTTTGTTCACCTGACTAGCTCATCTCTGAATTACTGGCATGGTAAATCTGTTTATCCCATGACTAACTTGCAATAACTGGAACTGAAACTTGTATAAACTGTTCCTCCCAAAGACACTAAATGCACAATGACTGTACCTACATTTTGGATCAGTATTGATCAGCAATGACAAGGCTAGGAGCTAAAGTGCTCTTGTCCATTATGCAGAGACAGTAACTAGTATGAAAACTCAGCTTTAAATAAACCGACACCCAGACAAAATTCTTGCTTTCTGTGAGTAATTCTCGGTTGTGTTGGGCGGAGGAGCCGAGCAGCACTGCATATCCCTCCCAGAGGCGGCTTCCCAGGTTGGTGGAGAGGGTGAGGTGCTCTGAGCTGCACTGCTGACTCCCATGGATGGGAGCCAACAGAATCACCTGTACTAATTCATGCTAATTGCCTCCTAGCAGGTACTGGCTCTGCATGGGCTGCTCAGGAAGAACCAGCTTCCAAAGTCAGCTTCACTGGGGGGGAAAAAAAAAAAATTCAGCAGCAATTAGGAGATGGTCACCCAGACGTGAAATTTGTATTCACTCACAAACAGCAGTCACGGTTAGATTCCCCACAACCTCTCTTTGCTTCACATACATTCACAGGAAATAGAGGCTAGTCAAAGCCTGTTGCTCTGACAGTGATTTTTGTACCGCCTGTAGGTTTTCCTCATTGCAGGCAGGGGGCTGCTGTGGGAGAAACATGAATGGAGTCAGTAGCTGCACAAAGTATATTGGGGAATACTGCCAGGGCAGCCAGTTTTCTCTTCACTTGTTGCAGCTCTGTGAGCAGAATTGTAATCTGCATGTACACATGGAAAAAATAAAACCAAAACACCAAAACCAACAACAACAACAACAAACCACCCCCCCAAAAAAAAAAAAAAACCAAAAAACCCCTACCGTGTTAAAATAATGGAACTTATGAAAGCCAGAAAATTCAGAGCTAATACTGACAATCCTGCACTCCCTGTGCAGCTCAGAGAGCCAAACTATCTCAGCTAATGCAAAGGGATTTCAGCCACGCTACGAAGTTCAAATACTCTTTCAACAGACACTTGCTGTTTAGAGAACCTCCACCCAAATGCTTGCCTACTGATTAGTTAAATTTGACAAGCAGCTTTCATTCCTGTTTCTGTATTGCTTTTCATCAGCTTAGTGTATATCCCTCGTGTTACTTTTCTGTCCTGTTTTGATAACTTCTTTTCTTTTAGCCTGCCTAGACCCCTTGTTCTTCTTCCAAGTGCTCAGTTTCCCAAATTCCTTTTCAATCCATCTTGCAGCACTAGAGAAATGCTTTCATTTCCATAGGATTGCTGCTCTGTGTTCAGTGTTGTTGTACGCACTAGAGCCTCTGAACAGATTCTCTGTTGTATCAGTTGCTGAAGCTTAGGATGCTTATTCTGCACCCAAGAGAGGGGAAAACAGAAATGGGTGGAATTTTTCAAGTCTTCTGAAAAAGTTTAGTTTGAATATCACTCTTATGCAATTTTGTCCTAATTTATCTGAGACCGTAAGTCTCACTTTTGCTTATTTCTGATGTTACTTACTAATTCTCAACGCGGGCCTCAATAAGGTTGATAGCGTGCAGTTTGACTAGAGACCAGAATAAAATAGAGACTACAATAAAATCTGTAGCTTATCATATTCAGAGATATGAAGGTAAATTATAAAGTTTAAAGATTCAATTCCTGTTTAAGTCTGGTTGTTTGAATTGGAACCTCTCTGCTGTTCTATGCAGGCATCTGGATGGCTTTGTCTGTCCACATTTAAACATCTAACTTTTTTACAGTCTAGATGTATGGTTGGGATTCCCAATCTAGTCAACAGCAAGACAGCAGTGTTACTAAACTACAATGACTTGTGTAAGGTAGATGTCTAAACCAAATTTTGCTCTGTGAGTGTCTGTTTCTCTCCACTGCCCTTAAGGGATCCACCAGATCAGGCAAAGACAGTTAATATTAAACCTCTACAGCCTGGGCAGAGAAACTCTGCTTTTGATGCCCACAGGGCATAAGCTGTACCATTTTTCTGGCATAAGTCCCTTACTGTGCATTTCCTTGACAGCGCACTTTTTTTTTGTGTGTGTGTATGCCTCTGTTATAACCTGTTTGGTCGGGCCCTGTTGGAGGACTGCTTTTTTTATTAGGAAATGTAAGATTTACTTACCTTTTTTGTAACTTCATAGTGAAATAAAGCTATGGAGGAATGCCATAAAACAAATAAAGATAATTCAGTATTTAATATCTTTCATCCTACTGGATGAAAGCTTTAGATGATCTGGGGTGGAACAGGACAACTCTTTTCCTATGATGCAATAATACATAATGATGGAAAAGACTTTCCCATCCAAATGAATTTGAAACTTAGCAAGAATATAATTATGCCAGTTGCCACGTACCAAGCAGTGTGCATTTCTGTGATTTGATCCAAGATCAAATTCCCACAATAGATGAACATTTGTGGATTAACACACAGACATGTAGACACACGCATGCTACAAAGGCTAGAGCTCTGCAAATAACTTGTTTCCTTCTCAAAGTGCCAACAAACTATGGAAAAGAATAGTTTGGAGTAAAAGAAATCAAAACAACGTTAATGCCAAGATGGCACTAATTGTCTTCCATGTTAAAAGGAGATATTTTAGTCAAAACAATATAAAACATTTGCAAGTAACTTCATGATTTCATGATTAAATTTACTTCCAACAAAACAGTAAAACAGGTCTGAACTGATTAAAAGAAATTCTGTGAGGAATTTGTTCTGACTAAAACAACTTAATTGTAATCAGCACTTCAGTCAACGTGAACTTTTTTGTTTCTTAAATGAAAGAATTATTAAAAATAGTCTCCTCTGTTCATGTTGCAGTCAAATTGCAAAACATAATTTGGAGAGATCTAAACACAGAAGAGGAAACCCAATAGCAACCAGAGGTAAAGGAGGGCAAGGAAAACTTCTGAGTTTGAATTTTATACCAAGGGAAAGATTAAAAACCCATGTAGTAAATGTGCTCATTTCTCTACTTTCATGTTGGCATATCTTGCCATCACCCTCCAATTACTGCAGCACGTGAAGAAGCACAGTATGTACAAGGTAGGGGTTGAGCTATGTTTACATTGAGGGGTAGCCTGGGCTCTTAATTAGTCTGAGGATCCCCAAGCATCAGCTGAGGAGCTTACAAGCCTCCTTTACAGGAGTCAAGCGCTTGCTGAGGGAGTGACCTCCCGTGGCCCATCTGCCATGGTGGGCCAGAAAACTTTTCTGAAAAATACTCACCAGCACCCCGGATTTACTTTCCTCATTCCTGCCCTCACAGGTTTCCTTTCTCCCCAGCAAGGTGGTGGTTATAGAAATTGGCCAAAGCCATTGCTGGCTCACTAGAGAAAGGTTTCTGTCCTGTAAGATTGCTTAGAGCAGGCAAGGAGGTTTGTAGGCTCACAGCAAACAAGCTGTGGCTTCGTGTGTTCCCGGGACATCGTACGGTGTGCCCTCAAATCACAGCTGTCATTACTCTGTCTGGCTTTAATTGCGTGTGCGGGTTGATCTGCTCGAGATTGATGAGGCACTTACTCCTAACAAAGAAACAGTTCAGGGGACGCACACTCCACCAATGTGTATGATAGATAAATTAATTAATGCCTTTCACACCCCTCTCCTCTTCCTGAGGGGAGGAGCCTTAGAGGAAGGTTGGAGGAGGAAGAAAAATGAGAAGAGAGATGCTGTGAGAAAGTTCTGATTTTTCCTGATTATTATTGGAAGCAGTTAAGCCTTTGAAAGGGAAGAGCTGCTATGTGATCAAATAAAAATAATATAATCAGCAGCAATGTAAGTGCATGTATAATTACTCTAAATTGATTTAAGCTGACAGAAGGAAGTAACAAACACTTGATTCCCTTGAGAAATAGGTTCTATGTATTCTCTTCATGAGAAGAAAATTATATCTTTTAAATTTTAAAGTTGTTTCATTTTGCAGAGTTCAAAATGTGTCCTTATATTTGGGGGACAGTGAAATAGAGAGGTTTCTTTTCATGTATTTATGAAAATAGTCATTGAATAACAATCAGAAGAATGGAGTTTAATGTAGAGTTTGGGGGAATGAAAGTACTGATGGTAACCTCAAAATTGTAAATAGCCTCTTTGCAAGAAGATGTCAATTAAGCATAGATTATTGGTCTAATCTCAAAATAGTTGTTCCTTACAGGCATTTTTGGGAGGGAAAAAAAGGAAATACCTTTAGGGAAAAAGTTTTAGAGGAAAATTCAAATTTTCCCTTTTTTGATGAAGTTGTAATTTCAGGGGAGAGGGGTTACAACCCACAAAGAAAATCAGACTTGAAAACAAATTTATTGTTGAAAACTTGCTTCAGTTATTTTTTTCTTAATAGTTCCTAGCTGTTTTGGTAGAAATAGCTACACTTAAAATATGTGAGACACTAAAAAAAATAAAAATTTTCACAACATGAACAACATTGAAAGATGTTGATTTACAGAAGACTATATAAAATCCTTTTCCTTTGAAAGATTATGGCCAGCTGTATTTAGTACCCTTTAATTATGTATTTGATCCAGAATGTCATTTATTCATCTTGCTTTCCCCAGCTGATTTCTGACTGAGCAGCTCTAAAGCATACAGTGGTAACTGGGTCAGCTATATTTTTGGTGTGACTTGAAAGAGAGAACAAGTTTTCCTCCCTAAGGAAAATTTGGAATGTTTTTGGTTTTGGCCATGAGAAGAAGTAGTCCAAAGTGAAGGAATGGAGCATGAAAACATAAAATTCATGTTTTGTGGAAGAGTTTATATAGGACAAGATAAAATGATGTTTACATCACTGCAGTTATTCTGCGTGTTGACTCTCTTCGCTTTGGGTGAGGAAATGTCTTACTGTTGGCAACTTTCGGGAACTATTCCATTATGTAGGCAGCATTCAGAGAAAATTCAACCCCAAGAAAAATGACGTGACAAACTACTGTTTACTGCCTTGAGAAATTCACCCTCCCGTGCCCAAGATTTGTAAACTTTCACACCAGAGCTTTGTCTCCGTCAGTGACAAGGAAAATCCTTCACCGAAACACCATTATTTCTTCTCACAACTGGCAAGAGGATAAAAAGACAAAATGATGGAGCCAACCAGGGCTCTGGCAAGATGAACAGAAAAGTGTAAGTCAAGGAAGCCTTATCACACTGTTATTTTTGATGAACTATTGATCTATTCTTCTATTTTAAACCTTGCAGCTTGCCTGTTTGGGAATTAACTAAATTTAAAATAAGGAAACAGGTATTGACACTTAAAAATAACATTATGAAAAGTTTTCTTCTTTTTTTCTCTTCTCTTATATCCACAAATTGTTTTCATTGGAGTGTGCACCTGAGGACTGCCATGTGGCAGGGCCCCAGGCATTATTCTGGGGAATATTTTTGTCGGAAGCATGAAGTTTTATAACCTAAACTGTGAAGTCAAGCAAACTCTTGTTCTCACTGGAGTGGGCTGTGAGCTGGCTGAGTACAACCTGTTTTAGGGCACATCTGAGTAGCTCGTAACTCTCCAGAGCTGCAAGACTCGCCTCTGGCCCAAAGTGGGATGCTTTGGGGAGAGGCTTCCCTGCTGCTGACTTGAGGTGGATGCTGGTGCTGTGGTGATCCCACCTGGGCTCATCTCACCATGGGAGCAGAGCCTTTCTCTTTTGTGATTATCTTTATCTTCATCAGTTCAGGATTATTAAGTTTATTCTGGCTTGTGAGCGTTCATTAAGCCTTAACTGGCTGCTCTGAGGGGTAAAAATTATTTTTCTTTCTCGCGTGGAAAGGGCCACTTAATTGTGAGGAGAAGCTATCTGCTCCTAGTGGTCCCTCGGTATTTCACAGGTGGTCACTTCAGCCCTTTCAAAACAGACTTGGGCATAGCACTGTAAAATAGTTCACACCTCTTCTTGCAGTTCAGCCGAATTAAACCCAAAAATGCAACAAAACCCAAATCCATATAAACTATGAGGGAGGGGGGAAATGTCCAAGTGATGTTGGCCCCAAAGCGCCTTTGGAAATTTCTCGTGCTGACGTTTCTGCCCACTTACATAAGCTAGATGACACTGCTGCAGAACAGATGAAGCATCTGTCTTGGATATTTATAAAAATGCTACTTTTGGAAAAGTGTGATTAGTTGTGGGGTTTTTTTATAAGTAGAAAGGCTGGATGTGAATCACTGTCTGGGCTGTCCCAAGCCTGCAGGTGTTCTGGAAGGGATGTGGGACATTTTCAGTCTCTGCTGCTGAGTGTGGCATTGTTGAGGAATGGCTTTGCTGAAGGAGGATCTCAAAATCCTGCCTCCTAGGATGGCTTCACTCTGGGGCCCTGCCTCAAAGGGCATGTACTTGTCCTTGTGCCTGTCATGGCAGCACAGGCATGATGCCAGTTGGGCAGTGAGAAATGTCTCCATTAAGTTCAGCTTCTCCCCTTCTTAGTGGGGCAGCACAGGGACTCAGCTGGAGGTGCAGCTCCTTCCCTGACATCCCTACTCATGCACCCATGCATCCTTTGCACAGCCATGGAGCTGCCTGGTAGGAGTTGGCACAACCCTGGAACAGATGCTCCTGCTGGCAGCCTGAATTTTGATGGCAGAAACTGCAACTATTACCTTTGCAAATAGATAAGGGTGCTTTTTACCACGCTGCATTTGTTACCACCCTGGTGCCTTCTGGAAGGGGTTAGCAACTTGGATTTCTTCTGTAGCCTGAAGGGTGAGTGTCTCTTACAGCAACCCTGCAATGACGCACCTGCCTTTGCAAAGAGTGTGCTACTACTGATGGGGGCAGAAAATTGTACTTGTTGAATGCAAGTTTCCCAAGGAGTCAGGTTGCCTTCGTGGCTCTCATTAAAAATGTCCAGAAAGCGAGGAGGCCACAGCTGCTATCACTAAAGAGGAAGCAACACCAATGCAGTATGATGCTTTAAGACCCTGGGAAAAATAGACCTTTATTTTCTGGCCCAATACAGACTCTAGAAGTGGCTCATTTGACTTTATCTGTCCTGACAGATACTTTTGCTTACACTGAGTGCGTCATTGTCCACTTTCACAACACTTTTGTGGGTTTTGTTTTGCTGTAGAAGCTGAGCTATTGCTTGATAAGCCTAAATCAGCAAGTTTTCAACGTTTTTCCAATTGCAATCCACTAAATATTTTTCCAGTGGCGGTGCTGCCTGTTATCTGGTGGATTTAAGTATATTGACAACAGGCTTGCTTCACTGCATGACCTGTCACGAACCCCTTAGAAGCTGTTCTTACTCTGTGGGGATATTTCCACCGCATGTTGAAAATTGCATGTCTGGATCATTAATATCCTCCTAGCTAAATCTGTAGTGTGCTCCGCAGCAGCGTACACGGGCTAGATGGCAGTGCAGCCCGCCGATGCTGTGCTACCTTGCTGCTGTGGGGCAGCTCCCCGCTGCTGCGTGCAGAGGATAAAGGCATCCTCCAAGCATCCTTCTCCTCCAGATTTTGCAGCTGCGGTGCTGGGATGAGATGTGCATCTCACTTCTTCCACAAAATTCCGCTGGAGGAGAAGGGGGAGATGAGCACATGTGTGTGCCTTCTGTGCTATCCACGGGGCACAGAGGCAGTCTTCCACCAAAATCCATCCAGTGCCTGTGAAGCCAAGTGAGCTCCAGGGCCCCAAGTGCCCCGGTGCGGAAGAGGCTGGATGTGGAGGACTCAGCAAGTAACCCCACTGCAGCCATTGCCAGAGGCACGGGTCACTGCCGAGGCGGGTGATGGACCTGCCTACAGGCACTGGTAGGGCAACCCTCATGGGCCTTCGCCCTGCATGTTTTTGGGACTACCCTGCCTTTTCTACGACACCCTTTCTTTTTCATCTCGCCCAGCAGGGCACTTTCTGGTGTGAACATGACAGTGGTGCTTTCATTGCTGCTCTTCCTCCAGGGGCATCAGTAGAAGATTTTTGTAGCTTACAAATTTTTATCAAGGTAAGGAAGTGGGTAACACCTGTTCCCCCAAATACTATACCATATGTATGGTATACTATACTTCTAGAAACTGGGCTTATATCCCATTGACTTCAGTATGACAGATACATGTATTTCAGCTAAACTCATGTTTACATGACCCCTAAAGGCAACTTTCCAAAACTAGTAGCAGCAGCATACGCCTACAGCTGTGCATGGCCTTCAACTGGAGCCATCATTTATTAGCTCCCCTGAAAATAAAACCTGTCAAGTCCGCACTGGTAAACTTATTCCTGGCTTTCAAGAGAAAAATGGGGAGCACTGCACTCTCAGT
>NW_009601033.1:18918-57908 GCF_000690535.1 Cariama cristata
CAGGAATGTGGAAGATCCAAAGAAAAAAAGTCTCTGAGTAAGGTTTGATTTACAGCATGGCCCGTTTTCCCCATACAGCCTGCTCAATGGCTCTTCAATGGCTTTCTGATATTCTCTACGTGAAATCTGCATTGGTAAAAAAAAAATACCACCTGGCCGGGTAAAAAAATTACTGATGACCTGATCCAAAGCTAACTGAAATGAATCCTAGTGAAAGGGCTACAGAACAATGTTTTTATGTTTTTGCAAAGACTTAATTGGGTTTTGGATGGAGCTCTAAAGGGACCACTGTTGTGGGAGATGTTTTACCTGCTGTGCTTTTTTTTTTTTTTTTTTTTGTCTCCAACCTGCCAGAGCCCAGTGGTGGAATTTCAGGCCCAGCCTGGATGCTGTCTCCACTGACAGGCAGAGGATATTTCTGAGTCTGCCCACGTAAAATCTGCACTGGCAAATATCTCTGGATGTTTGCATGCATGCACACACAAACACACACACAGGCTGCTTTAAAAAGTATCGCTGGGGTTATAAAGTCAAATAAAGACATAATAAAAGGCAAAACAAAGGTGGTGTAATTCCATGTCACTGTTGTATACTCAAGGACGTTTTTCTGACTTCTTTATGGTAGATTTTTCAACCTTAATAATGTCCTTTTAATGCATTTATGAAATTGCCTAAGGTTTTTTAGTAGCAAGTTAAAATGAATCCCATTGCTCGGCATTGTGTTGACACTCAGTTTGATTGTAAACAGGGATGAAACTTCTCAATCTGCTTTTCCTGGCTGGTTTTCATGGGACTTGGTCTCTTTTTGGCACCATCCCATCCTAGAAAACAGTGTCATGCACTTTTTTCTTTCTTGTTCCTGGCTCTGGGTCACCGGTCTCTGCCTCTTGGCCATCTCCACCTGATTTTTGTTTCCCAGCCGGTATTGGTCTTATTTTCTGCACACCTCAGTCCAGTCACAGCCGCCTTCTGAACCCCAGCTGCCATCTCCTGGTTCCTCAGCCAGCATCTTCTCTCCAGCTGGGTTTCCAGTCATGCTGGGTAAGTGTGCTCTGGGCTGCCATCTCCAAACACCTTTCCTGAGATCTTTACTTAAACTTATGGTTTCTAAGAACATCCTGCTTAATCTCTCCTGCATCAGGCTCAGTGAGGATAAAATAGTTAAAGAAATAAGCTGTGAAGCCTAAAAAGAGTCTTCTGTGCATGTACAAACTTACTTACTGATTTTTTTTTTTAATGGTTTTGCAACTTGGCCAAATTTTACCAAAATTTCAGATTCCACACAAAAGGCTTTTATTTCATCAAGCAAGATGTCTCCCATGAATTTGAGAATACAAATCATGAGGAAGGATGTGCTGCTCAAGAAAAGGAGCACCAAATTTGTGTGTTTACTTTTACCAGCGTAGGGCCACATCTTCTCCCATCGTTTTGTTTACAGGAAGAACGGATTCACTTGGACTGAAATAAAATTAAACAAATGCAAACACCCTGCAGCCTGTCTGAGCCTGATAACTAGAATGGTAGAATTCACCTGAAAAGTTTCAAGTTTGGCAAAGTTATAAGCAGAGAAAACAGGCCTCACAATATCAAATATTCACTGACATAAAAACTAGGCAGCACTATCAGCTCCACCTATAAAGTTACCATATCATGGAGTCAGTGGAAGGCAAAAGGAGAAATTCGAAATAAAACCCAGTACAAAAGGAAGAAACTTCAATGGCTTAGGAAAATAACAACAAGGTCCCTACTTGGGCAGTTTTGGAGACTGAGGAGATAATATGCTGAGTTCTTTCTTTTGCTGGCTGTATAACAGAGCTGAGAGAGAAAATTGATTTTTCATGCAAAATATTGAGTTGCTGTTCACTTGTAATTTAATTTATTATTTTTATACTCTGCACGTAATTTGTTAGGGCTCTCTCCTATCTCTATAACATTGTTGAAAAAGGTAATATTGAACAGTTTGCTAGCAATATTAATTTGCTATATTATAGGCATTTCTCTTATCATCATTACTATTGTTTCCAGGCCATAAAATGTAACTGGTGTGTGAGCATGCAAGTATTTGCAGGCTGGGAAAGCGCTGCGCACTGCTAGAATACATCGGTCACGCAGGTAGGTGGTATACCCACAACATCTCCAGGCTAAGGATTGTGTCACAGCTTGTGTGGAAAGCTGGGTTTGAGGCTGTGGTTTGTGTGGTTTTTTTGTTTGTGTTTTTTTTTTTTTTTTTTTTTTAAGTTGCTCCTCTGTTTCCATGTCCCTTTTCCCTCCTGGTTGTTAATGCTTCACTCCTGCCACCCTCCTCCTTTTTTGCCCTTTATTTATTCTAGAAACTCAGGAATGCAGTGTTGCAAGAAACTAAATTTCTCAGGGTTTGTGTCTGTTTGATACGGGCTTTAAGAGGAGTTACATATTAAACAAAAACAGATAAAGCCCCCAAACTCTAAAGCTGAGGACACCCCCTCTTGAATTGTCATGTGGTTTGCAATGCGTGGATGATGAAGACGGTACAGGTGATGGAGGACAGCCATCAGCCACCTTTAGTCCAGGAGAGGTCTCCTCCAGCTGGTGCGGGATCCCCTGAGACCTGGTTGTGTCCTCTTGCTGGAAAGGAGCCGGGGAGGGTTTGTGTCACGAGGAGGTGACTGATCTCTGGTGTTGAGTGCCCACTCCTGAGTGGAGGGGGGCACCGACAGACCGATCCGCTGTGGCTGGTGTTTCTCCTGAACCCAGCTTGGTTGCCTAATCTAGACTGAAGCGCTGAACCGAAAGGACAATCTGTCTTTGGCTCGGGTTTTTTTAATAGATGTCATGAAGCTTAAGCTCTGTCTCTGTTCAGGGGGAGGGAGGGTCTGCTGCTCACCCAGCTGCCCGGAGGGCTCCCTGAGCCCATAAAATACGTGCTGCATGGGGGAGGTTGACCTGAGCACCAGGAGGAGGCTGTTCCGGACGCTGTACCACGATGGTGCCTTGGTGGTGTTTGCAGTTTCCTTTTCAGCTGGATTCAACAGCTCCAGCTTTCGAACCCAGTCATGTCTTTGCATCCTCCAGGTCTCAGGGCACAGAGGGCTGGCTGCACAGTTGTTATCTGAGGTAGAAACTAAGATGAAGTTTCACTGGAAAAGAAAAGGGGCGAGGGGGAAGATTCCAACCACAACTTCACCTTGTAGGTTAACGTCATCTCTTCCCCTCCCAATCTGATATATTATTATTTTCCTTTTATATTTTTTCTAAAAATACTAAGCCAAATTGAACCTAGCTATGACCTGAGTTATGCCAAGGTTAAATTTGCTGTAATGAGATTTTTCTCAACTTCTTCTTCCTTTGCTTAGTCTTAGTTTAATTATTAAGTGGTTCAAAGACATCCCCTTGCCCCAAATTTTTTTTTGACTTACGAGTAAAGCTAGGTAGCCCACCAAGTGGAAATTACTGTTGAGTCCCTGTAGGTAGAAATGAGTAGCACTTGTTTCAGTAGCCAGGCATCTCTAATCAACAGTTTTATTCTCAGTCACCGTGTATGTCCAAACACCCCTTTGCCAGTGAACCTCTGCTACCTAGCAGACCTCAGGCAGGAAGGAACAACGTGTCTTTTTCTTTCATAAAGGCTTTTTTTTCTACAGCCTGGAAATGCTGGAGAGCAGCCAGTTGTGTTGGAGTCACTCTATTAACTGCTAAGGTTACACTTTGGGAAAAGCTGCACGCACATAAAGAAAAACACAACCAACAATTTAGTACTAAATGCCATTCCTTAGTCAAACAGAACAAAACCGGGATTGCACAGAGAGGGCTTTTTCTTTTATTTGTCCAAAATGAATTTATGTGCATCTATTCAGAAGGCGTAATTCCTGTAATAAACACTGAGGAATATCTGCAAGTGACTTACAGTGTGGGGTTGGACCTGAGAAGGCGACTCCGTATGCAGGGGGGCAGGGAATACCATTTCCTTTCTTCAAAGAAATTATTGAAATCAGTATCATTGAGACAGGTGGGGGCAAAAGTTCTCCTGGTACATGTCTTTTATTTCAACCAGCATCTGTGGCTTCACCCTTTCCTAGGGAGAAACTGCAGTGGTGTTGGCAGCGAGGGGCCTTGGTGCCAGATGGTTTGATCGTCAATGAAACACTTCTCACACAGGCCTTGTTCTACACCTCTGCATCAAGGTACAAGCCAGCTCCAAAGCTCAGCAGCGGCGTTTGTGCCATTGCGTGGCCCCAGGTGGGTACCGTCACTCTGCCTGAGGCTATGGGGCATACCCCAGACATGGCAAACGAAGAGTATATCTGTGTGTCTGCTCTTACCCTGCTGTAGGTAACAGCACCTCAACCTCTTGGTGAAGGACTGCAGGGCAAGAGTGGGTGCCAGTGGGAGGTTCACAGGCATCTCCTTCCCTGCCTTCCCCGTGGTGCCTGGCTGGTGTCCTCAGCTTGCTCCAGGCTCTCCACATGTCCCCTGGACGTGCCACCTAGACAGGTTCACACCGTGGGAGAGAGTCAAGAGCTGCAAGACACTAATCATGGGAATTAGTGGTGGGTTCACCACTAATCATGGGAATCCTAAAAAGCTCTGTTTACTACTTGTCTCTCATTGTCTGTTCCTAGAAATAGTAATTCCAGGAAAGAAAACATGTTTCTAAGCTAAGAGGATGCTTCTCGTGTCAGGTAAGATATTTGCTGTTGTTTGTGACATTACAAACAACTGTATTAAAAGAATGACATGAAGGTTACAAAGTGAAGCATAAAAATCTTGTTAAATGTCAGTATTAAGGTTGCCCTTCATGTGTATACAGTATGACATAAACTTTAATAATAAGTTTGGGTGTTATGTTTTTCCATGGGCCTTTCCAACAGTGGATGTTAGCACTGGTATACTCAGCGTTTTGTAATGCAGAAAGCATTTTTTCATAGGACCTCCATATTATTTCCTATTGAAATAACAAGTTGTTATTTGGGTGGGAGATTTAGGAAGGCAAATGAAGTTTTTATGGACTGGAGGAGCTGACTGCTGCCATGAGGAACTAAATTCCCCCTCTATTCTCTAGGAATAACCTAAAGCATGTCTTTGCAAAGCACAGTGCCAGACTGTGCACACCCAAGTGAGATTTAAGTGAGCTTGTGCAGGTGCCAGAGGTGATACAGCGGTGCTGGTGTAGGTCTCAGCCAAGTCCTTCCAACTAGTGGGCAGGTTTTTCCAGAGCTACCCCAGGTGTCTTCATAGCCCTGAATTACGCTGCATAGACATATCACAGATGCGTGGACATCTGTGGGTGATGTTAGAGCATGTCTATGTGGCTTTTGCAAGCAGGTGCTAAGGAGCTTTGCCTGTATGGAAGCTGGCTGAGCACATCTGGCCTGGTGTCATGGAGCCAAGCAGATTTACCCTGAGCCCACTGGTGTCAGCAGTATCCTGCAGGTATCTCCTGCGGCATGTCCCATTCTCCTGTGCTCTCCATCTGCCTCTGGTTGACATCTCATCCTCCTTCTCCCCATAGCTAGGACCCTGTGGGACTGCAGCAGTATCGTGCAGGTATCTACCTGCAGCACGTCCCATTCTCCTGCGCTCTCCATCTGCCTCTGGTTGACATCTCATCCTCCTTCTCCCCATAGCTAGGACCCTGTGGGACTGCACCTGCAGCACCTGAGCTGCAGAGGGTGGGAGGATTTTAGCAGGGCTTCGCTTCTTCCTACTTCAGCTGCTATTTGCAAGCAGCCTGTTAGCAGCTGCAGTAGCTCTGGGTTTCTCCAGGTCAGTTTTTGAGGCCCAGGAGCTGGGAAGCCTGTGGAAGTGTGTCTCCCTCCTGACAGCCGTACAGGGCTGATTTTTTTTTTTTTTCCAGGCAAGCATGTCCAGCTAGGGTTGCCCTTCATCTGCAGAAAATTCACACCGTGTGTTTTCAAAGGGAAACCCTGTGTCTGTGTGTGCACAAGTTCACTCTTCTCTTCGGAAGTCAGCGTTTCAGCATATTATAACAAGGCCTCCACTGTGCGGAAGGTGATCATAATTAGCATACCCAAATTTCTCTGGAGACTGAAATTGAGATCTATTGACTGAGATTAAGAGGAGGTCAATGCATTTGATACTGGGCAAAAAAAAAAATCCAATATATGGATGACAGTTATTAAGCACTTTTAGGTGTTGTACCTTCTCTGAGATTCAAGTTAGGGAGAAGGGGGAGGAAAAATCAGAAAAGTACCATGCTTAACTAATGGCTGAATAATTGCAGCAAGCTTACTTCTCATGCACCAGGCCAACGAGGCTCACAGCCTGCTCAACCAAAACTGCATATCAAATTCATTGTAAGAAGAGGAGGCAAAGTGATTTTTCAACGTATATATCAAAGGGGAATCCCAGTAACGAATCCTTAATGACAAATATCTGCCAATGATCTATTGGAGTTGGCCTTCATGTGATAGGGGTAGAAGCTGGAAGCTCAGTTTTCCTTGATGCAATGCATTGCTCACATCACATCAGATTGACTATGACCAGGGAGTAAAAGAAGAACAGAAGGATTCAAAATGTCTTTTGAGATATTTAGTATTGTAGCCTGAAAAATACAGAGGCCCTCACTTGTTGAAGGCACACACAAGCTGAAGCATTCAAGCACAGTCTTTTGCTGCTTGGGAGGTCCTGCTGGTGCCTCAGCTTGTGTGTGCACACACCGAGCCTTCTCGGGGGGTTGTTCAAACCTCCGGCAGCTTTCCCTGGGTTTTCAAACACTCACTGGTGATCAGCAATCAGAAGGAATATGGAAACTCTGCCGCCTCTTTCCCCTTTGTGCTCAGGATATTGGTGGGTGTGAAATTCACCAGCCAGGTTCACAATTTGCCTCAAGATCTGTCAGGGAAATAATTTATCATGGTTTCTGCATCCCCTTTTTTGTTGTAGGTAAAGCCTACAAGCTGCCAGGGTAAATCAGGACTGCCAGGAGCTAAAAGGAGAGCCTGCTTTCAAACTCAGAGAGCCATCACTTCCAGTAACCTGAAATCCCTTTCCTCCTTAAATAAGAGCATTATCTTTTAAAAACTGTAGCTATCAATCTGGCAGGATAAGTGAGCACACTGAAGTGAAGTGGGAATGCAGTTCACAACACCTCCATGAGGTAAGGAAATATCATTTCTCTTACAAATGCGAAACTTGAAGCAAAGCACCAAAATTACTGGCTGAAAGCTAAAGAGGGATTTGATATTATTATTTTGTTGAGAAATCAGCATCCCGAGTCTAGTGTTCATGCTATTAGATCACATCTTTCCCTCTTTTAGACAAACAACTGATTAAAACAATTTCTTATATAAAAGGTGTCATTAAGCCTGTGGATACCAGAGCATACTTGAGTGGATGCTGAAGGGTAAATGATGCCAGCCAGAGACCTACAGCAACACAAGGAGAGGCAGGTGAGGAACGTCTGCATGAAACGCTCAACAAATACCTTTTTGGGCTTTTATCACAGAAAGCTAATTAAACAGAAAGCGTAAAATCAGACAGGACAAGACATCATCATGAAACAAAGGACCAGACAAATAGCATTTGACAAATAAAATGTTAAGTGAATGTTACAGCACTGAGCCCCCTCTGTCATTCAGGGAAAAATAATTTCACGTGTTCCATGAAATTTGGTATGCTTTGAACACTTCTTTGTCCTGTTACTTGACCAACCCTAATGCAAACCTTCAGTTTATTTTGTACGTAACCTCTTCTGGTCAGATTGTTCCAGAGTGCAGCTTTTCTGAACGCATTCAGCTGGAATTTTGTCCACAAGCCATTATTATGGTTATTATATTTTTATTTTTAATATTCAAGGAAAACTGAATGAAACCTTCATCACCCTCCATATACTCTGTCTTGCACAACAAATTGGGGATTAACCTTCTCTTCCCCCAGCTCAACATAATGGAGTGCTTCTGTACAAAGTATGGTGGTCTTCAGGTGGAGTGTGTGCTTTTTTAACCCCCTTTTATTGTCTGATTGTATTGGCTTAAAACTCCCATGCAAACTTATTCTCAGGACTATGGAAATGCAAGATAGCATGCGGCAGTTCACGTGCTGATTAGTCATGGTCAGAGAGAATTGCATTTTGGACTCTTCAGAGAAAAAGATGTTGTTAGATGCTGGAGAATAACAGTGTTTGCTATTGAAGTATCTGAATAATGAGTCCAGAATTAACTTTCAAGGAAATCTTAGTCATCATAGACAGTCCCTTGCAGATGTGGCTGATGGGAGTAGGGCTATTCATACATCCTGCATGAACAAGCGACGGCATGGGTCTAAGATGGACAAATGTAACTGTATGAAATTTAGCAAGAACAAATGATGGATTCTGCACCTGAGACGGTGTACTCTTGGATATATGTATAGATTGGGGGACGAGGCTGGAGTGCAGCCCTGTGGAAATGATTCTCGAGGTTTGGGCTGACGGTAAGCTCAATGTGAGTCCACAGTGTGCCCTGGCAGCCAAGAGGGCCAGCCGTATCCTGGGGTGCATTAAGGACAGTATAGCTCACCGGTCGAAAGAAGTGATTGCCCCAGCATTGCTGTGGTCTCGGCTTGAGTACAGCCTGCTGTTTTGGCCTCCGCGATATACGAAGAATATAAAAATGTCAGAATGTGTCCCAAGGATGGCAACAAGGATGGTGGAAGGACTGGGAGGCATGACTTATGAGGAGTGGCTGAGGATACTGGGTTTGTTGAGCTTAGAGGAGACTGAGGGGTGACCCCACTGCTGTCTACAGCTTCCTGGGGAGAGGAGAGGGAGGTGCTGCTCTTTCCTCTCTTGTGTCCAGTGACAGGACACGAGGGACTGGCTTAAGGCTGCACTGGAGAAAGTTCAGATTGGATATTAGGAAAAAGTTCTGCACTGAGAGGGTGGTGAAGCACAGGAACAAGCTCCCAGGGAAGTGGTCATGACCCCAAGCCTGTCTGTGTCCAAGAGGCATTTGAACAACACTCCTGGATATATGATTTAACTTTTAGGTTGCCCTGTGAGGAATCAGGATTGGGACTCTATGATTCTCCTGGGTCCCTTCCAACTCAGGATATTCTGATTCTATGAAATGTCTGCTAAGCGTATAACTTGTAATACAACTCCACTCCGGAGCTGATCGCCCACTGCACTGCCGCTGCTGCGGTACCCCATACCTTATACCTTACCTTGCTGTTCCTGTTCAAAGAGGCCTATGCCTCCGCTGCAGCTAGCAGCTTGAACAATTTCTGCTCAGTTAAGCACACCTCAGGTTGTCATTGTTTTCTTGGACGAGGATGCTTCCTTCTTCCATGCTCTGTTTCATTGTATAGGAGGTGCTTGGTGTTTACCTGCTGTCCATACAAATTGTGTGCCTGGCCATTTGTGGCTGATCTTTGCCTGTCTGTGCCTTTACAGCAGGGTTCAGAGCGGGACATGGAGGTGGAAAACCAGGAAACTGTCCTGTCTATCCATGGGAAGTCCACCAGGGTGAGCTGTATTCCTTCCCTCTTACTGCCCTCACGTATTACCCCTCCTCTGTCCCTGCCACGCTGCCGCTCTCCCATCGCTGTTTTGGCTCCATTGCTGAAATTGCACCATTGGTAGAGATGCAATATTATTCTTTATCCATTAAAAGTTTTCATCCCACAGGGTTAAATGGTGATCCCTGAGCTCCTACCATCTCCCTCTTGCTATTTTTTGCCAGCAGGCTTTTTTTCCCGTCGCTCTGTGCAATAAAGCCACTAAGTGATGTAGTGGTCGCTCCGTGTTAGCGTAGCGGCTGCAGTTTGCCAGCCAGCAGGTTGTGTTTCGCAGACAGCTGTAGGAGCAGCCGTGCTTCTGAGGAGCTAAACGTGAGGGGAGAGCTGCTGTCCTCCCTGCTTTTCTAGTTTTAGGGGCTGCAAAAAACACAGGGAGGACGGCTGTGAGCTTCCCGCAAATTCAGTTGCACAAAAAAAAAAGGTGTGAACACAAAGTACAACCAAAAAAGCCACTACTACTGAGACTGTTTCTGTACCCATCCTGCTTTTTGCATGGCATCTGTGAGACCCAATGATATTAAAAGCACTTATCTGAGAAAGAAAAGCTGGAAAAAAGTAGCTCCTTTTGAGGCTTCAGGGACTTCGAAGGGACCAGAAGGACAGTTTCTACAAGCCAGGGAAATCTCAGTGTTGAGTAAAGCAGGCCATGGGCACACATAAGCAGTTGACTGCAAAAGCCTTGGCCAAAAGCTTATGCCAGCCATACTAAGCACCCAGAGGAAAAAAACAGTAGTGCCGAAAAACACACCTACTACTTGAGGGTTTGATGAAAAAAGTAGCCTGCTGTGCTAAAGGTAGTTAGCTTCCCTTCATCAGTTCACCTGTGCTGGTCATCAGTGGATGATCTCCCTCCAGTCCTGCTGGGTTTTGGCTATACTTCCTGATACCGGTCCCCCAGCCAGTCTGTTTGGTGGGGACGGTTGCTGTGCTGCAGACAACGGCTGTAAAATGGCTCAGTAGATCTCAACAATAAAAATCTAATTGTGTTATTCAATCATGCAATAACTTGCTTTCATCTGTAGAAATAATGCAGCACAAATGACTAAATTCATAACTCAGAGGAAGTATTTCATAATTTTGCTGAACTTTTTTGAAGAGAACAACTAACTGTTAATTTTCTCCTTACTGTATTTCTGCTATTTTTTAATGATATCACTTACATCTGAATGCTTCAGTGCCCATGTAATTTCCCTACTTGTATTTTTGAAAGAAGAATGACTAATATTTTCCAAATTATATACCATGGCAATTAAAGGGAAAAGGGGCCTATATATGATTTGACTGAAGAAAAACAAATCCTTTTTTAGATTATCCCCCCCTTTTAAAATAAAATGGCATTTCTTCAAGCTCATACCTCTCTCATTGACACTTCAAGCTACAAATTACCTGCATAACACAAGCCCATCAATTTCATACATTAGGACACATCAGGGCACAGCTCTTCCCAGAGAGCAGAGTACAGCCCTACCCACACGCTCACTGTACAGCAGCAATAATCTGCAGGCATGCACACTAATAGCAGTTGAAGAGAAGCGAACTGTTACTCTTTGTCACTATTAATGTGAAGTTCAGTGTTCGCTGAGAACAGTCACCTTCACAGAACGTAGGGAAGCAAATGTATATGCGGGTTTTCCTGGCTACCACCTGCTGCTGCTTAGCTGGGATTCTTCAAGTCAGTCACTGTGCTGGGGTAGAGTTAATTTTCTTCATAGTAGCTGGTATGGGGCTGTGTTTTGGATTTGTGCTGGGAACAGCGTTACTAATCCAGGGATGTTTTAGTCACTGCTGAGCAGGGCTTACCCAGAGCCAAGGCCTTTTCTGCCTCTCGCCCCACCCCACCAGCGAGGAAGCTGGGGGGGGGTACGAGGAGTTGGGAGGGGACACAGCCAGGACATCTGACCCCAATGACCCCAGGGATATCCCATACTGTATGATGTCATGCTCAGCATATACAGCTGGGGGAAGAAGAAGGAAGGGGGGGATGTTCAGAGTGATGGCGTTTATCTTCCCAAGTCACCGTTACACGAGATGGAGCCCTGCTTTCCTGGAGATGGCTGAACATCTGCCTGCCCATGGGAAGGGCTGAATGAATTCCTTGGTTTCCTTTGCTTCCATGTGCAGCTTCTGCTTTACCTATTAAACTGCCTTTATCTCAACCCACAAATTTTCTCACTTTTACCCTTCCATTTCTCTCCCTCATCCTGCTGGTGGGGAGTGAGCGAGCGGCTGTGTGGGGCTTTGTTGCCAGCTGGGGTTGAACCACAACACTCACAAAGCTGCAGCTCTTGGAGGAAGGTGGTTACTGAGAGTTTCAGCTGGGGTTAGCTGCCTGGTCACATAGCTTTTTTTCTTTTTTTTTTTTTTTTTTGTGTGTGGTGGAAAATAGCTTGAAAATACAACCCCTAGATATCCAGAGCAAAAAACCCAACAGTGAAACTCTAGAATTTCTTTTTTTTTTTGAAATTTCACTGTGTAGAGGGTTGAAAGCAGATGATAAGAACCAGTAAGTAACTGTAGGTAGCGCACACAAGAACTACTCCTCACTTTAACCTTTGGGATTCAACCGGTAATGTTATTTAGTTAAGACCCATATCACTGGGTTCTCATAGTCTGCTCCTTTTTCTCACTGAGTTTGAACAAAAATATTGACATACAGATTTAAATCCTGGTTGTGTTTCATCCATATTTTAACATCGGAACATCAGCTGAAATCCCAGTTTCATCTACTTTAATTGCTTATGTGCTTTGTGAAGAGAGATGCTTTCCTGAAGCCTATCAGGGTCTTAGTGGTAGTTAAAGTGGTCTTAAGTTGTGCACGAAGGCTTGCAGAAGCACGAGCAGAGTGGGGTTCATCTTTTTCAACAAGTAATTTTAATCATACCATCAGAGAGAATATCTCCCTCCAGTACGTTTCTTAGTGCTTTACATTGCCTTGTTTTCATTATCCCTCACGTTGCCTCACTCTCTTCCCAGGAAACTACATGCAAGGCTGATTTCTTTTTTTCTTTCCCTTCCCTCTAGGAACGCCACTTCTCAGGTATCAGCATCTCTTGCAGCCACCACAACAAACAAACAGCGGCTCTTTGATGCAGAAGCTGAGGAGAGAGTGCCTTGCATCAGTTTAGAAATCGAGTGGGCTTGGCTGGCTTTGCAGCTTTAGGCAACTGTGTGGAAGCGATTGCTCCAAGTCCAAAGGGTGATCCACATCTTTTAGAGATATATTTTTCCCCCCTTTTTTCAGAGCAAACAAGCAGCAGTTCTTCATTTAAATGATCTTGATCATGATGTGAGTAGGAAGGTGCCTTCCATAGTTAGCATTGTGAGGGAGAAACCTGATAATTCATTTATTCCATTATAATAGCAGGGGTAGCTTTAAGGTTTTTACCATCTGTGCTCCTATGGGAAGGAGGAGCAAAGCCAATACAAATTTAACCTTCAGATTTATGCTTCTGTGCTTCTCCATTGTGCCTCTAAAGTTCTTCAAAAAAATCCTTAACCATTTCACGACTGTACGAGATGAAAAACTACAGCTTCCAGATTCCACTTTTATTTTATATCTGCAGGATTTCATTTAATTTTAGACTTTAATAACTATTCAAGGCAAGATATATTTTTAGTGCATGTTAAGTTTGATTGCATCTGTTTGTCTGTGTGACCAAAATATCCAAACCTAACATTAAATGCTGTGTCTATCTTCAAATCTTTATCTCCTAGCAAGTAATCTCGCAGTATTATAGAATACACAAATAGAAAATGCAAGATCTAATTTATGCCTACTGCCTTTACAAGGACAAAACTCTTGTTGAAGTGGGAGTGGGGATGTGAGACAAAAGGAAGCTGTTAGCACAGTTACATACCAAAATTTAGGATAAAGTGGTGTATTGATTTGTAGGTTCACCTGGATTTATGGAGAGGTGACCTAGGAGAAACCAGGGATATCTGAAAGTGGGCAGATGACCTATGAGCCAAGAGTCAGTTCATTAGGCAAAGATCAAAATGTAACTGCATCCAAAAGGGTCAATGAGTCTTACTCTTCCAACCTTCGACTGGGAAGGACTGAATTTCCTTAGCATGTTGTAAAATGATGAAAGGCTCAAGGTTAAAATTAAAAAACGGCTGCAAAGTTGGAGGCAGGTGCTAGGGAACAGAACTGGTTATTGTTGTGAGAGCCAGAGATGGAGTTATATGAAAAAGTATGCACTTTCCTTCTCTTTTATCTAGGTCCCTATCAGACCATGGAAACGCTTCACATGTATTTTGCTGCATCTGAGTACTTGCTAATTACTCAGCAAATGTTTAATCATTGGTACTTTCTGGTAAGCTTGCCCTAGAAATTGGGGTCTTTAGGGGCAAAATGCTTTCCTCACTCTGGATTGGCTAAAAATTTAAAAATAAAACCACCATCCACTAATTTTCTGCAGGAGATTAAGTTTAGAGTTCAGTTTAGCACTATACAATGTACTTGGTAGAACAAGCTTTACAGGGGGGAAAAATAGAGGCGTTTTTCTTATTGACCTACTTAGTGATGGGTGCTGTGGGATTCTCTGGCTGTGTTGCATGGTGGGGTGTAGAGTCTGTCCCACAGAGAAAACCAGCAGTATGGGAACACCTGAACTATACTTCCTATGATGGTCCCTTGCAGCCTTTCCAAAACTCAGATGAGTCCTGCTGTAAATAATCAAAAGATAGCTCTATTTGGATTAACTGTGCCTGGAGAACAAAGGCACTTAAACGAGGTCTGTGTGAGGCAGCTTGGCTCTGCAAGCATTATGAGTCTGAGTGCCTTTGTGTTGCATGGGCTCAGCTGCTTGCTTTGGTCCTGGCTGCAGAAATTTCAGGCATCACAGCAATTGGCTATCTGGCCTCTTTTCCTCTTAATGCTGTCACTGTGCGGTTTAATTTGCTGTGGGTAAAATGCAGGTTATCCACTCCTTCATTGCAGTAGACGGGGGAGAGCTGATTGTAGATGCCTCTGGTTTTTCAAATGAGAGCGTTCAGGCTTTGGCCGGTGAAGAATTGAAGTTTTCCATGGAAGAAGTTGAGGAAGCACTTGCTTTTGTTCTTGACAACCTTTCCTGTGAGGAAAAACCCTGCTGTTTCTGATGATCCATTGTCCTTCAGCATCAGCTACCTATTTTGGGAGGAGAGAGGCTGGGCAGGGCGGCTCCCCCCCTCACCTGCTGGGCACAGCCCAGCTGAGGAAGGAACGGGGTGACCGTGGTCCTGCCTCCTGGGCATCAGGAGGCACCTGGTTGTTTGCCAAGAGCCACAAGAGAGCACCTTCTCCATAAACCATGGTAAAGTAAAGAAGAAACTGTTTCATCTGAGTAGGCTGCTGCTGGGGTAGTACATCTCCACAAACACTTTTGCGAAGAGGCATCTCGAGGAAGTCACGTAGGAATTGTGGTACCCATGCCTTTCCTCATCAAACTTGACAGGAAAGTCTCTAGAGAGAAGGGCTTCTCAAAAAAAATTGGACCTTGCAATGTTTTGATAGTTGTTTCTGTTTTGGATAAAAATGTTTATACCTTACAAGTTGCCTATCTAGGCAAATAATTGGGACCACTTCTCATGAAAATCCATGAACTGAAGCTTCATTATCACCTCCCACTGGTAAAAGACAAGACAAGCTTAGCATTGAAATGGGTAGAAAATTGGAGAGATTGCAGGCCTAGTTCCACTACGATTTTTTTGTAAGTTGGCTAATTGTTGTTCTTGAATTGAGAACTCATAATCAGCTTCATGCCTGATATCTTTGGCTTTGTCGTTTGGTCCATAGGGATTTGCAGAGGACAACCTAAAAGAAGCAGTAATACACTTAGACAATTGTACGGTGTTATGGCTGGGAGGAAGAATTGTCTGCCTAATCTCTGTCTGGATACTGTGGAGGAAAATATTTTATTACTGTATTTTGTTGTCTAAAAAAGAGGAACTCAATAGTTTTGTCTGTGTGTAGGTATGATCATAAATTTGCCCTTGGGTCCTTCTGTTTCAAGGTTAAATAAAAGCAGTTGTGCAGGCTTCTGTCATATAAATAACCTGATAGAAATAGAAGAATAACCAAAAAAAGCACAAATACCACATGCTCACAGGAAGGTTTTGTTAGCTTGTAAGCTACAGCATAAGCATTTTGATAAGGAAGGGTTAAGACCACATCAGAAATTTTGAGTTTTATGAGTATTTATGTACTCATAACACTCGCGCTTAAAAGATGGGACACCAGGAAATGATCACTTAAGTACTCCTTTTCATGAAAACCCACCTGGTACCTAACAGTCCTCAGAAATAAATGTCTGAGGTACAAGAGAAAAAACAGTCACTAACTTATAAAATATTCAACCAAGGCATAGGAATAAAACCCTTCACTGGAAAGCCAACTCCTACCACATAAGCACAGGGTGACTTTGTAGCCCTTTTTGCCATGCTGTAGCCTGTACTCTGTGTGTGACACTCCTCTTCTGTCCTGGATGGGACTCAGAGCAAAAACGACTGAAAAGAGAAATATCCCAAGTCCCTTGGGAGTTGGCAACACACATTAAAAATCTCTCTGCTCTCCACTTTGTAGACTCAAGAAATATCAACAAGCTCTGAAAATTCAGAGAAACAGAAAGTAAGACTATCAAGGAAAAAATTGATTTGATTTTATTTGATTTGAACTTATTTCAGGGCTGAAGTGATTGTCATCTGATGCATAACACCAACTGAAATTTGTTGAGGCTGAATTGTTTATCCAAGGCAGATGTTTATCCGAGATATGCTGTTAACTCCATCTAACAGGTCAGCATACCTCTGTCTACATCATTCTTGAAGCAAACCGAAGTCTTTGGTGTGTGGAGGGCTGCCTCTGCTTCTCTTTCTAACCCTTTCGAGAACAGAAAGACAAGCCGTGAGGGGTTCATCCTTCAGAAATCTCTGAAAGACAAGGAGTTCATCCTTCAGTCATGCAAACTCCTACACACTCAAGTAACTTAAAGAACAGCAGCACCCCTCTTCATATATCTAAGCGTTTGCTGGATGAGGCCCTAGACTGCATAGCAAACCACGTGATGCTGTTAAGTTCACCAGCTCTATCCGTACTGACCATAGGTAGGTAGCAAGTTTGTTGCGTTGAGCTGCCTGTTACCTGGGTCCAGACTTCCAGGACTATTAACACCAGATCTGTGAGCTCAGACATCAGCTTACTACAGATATTTGATCAGGAGCAGGCAGGGCAAATGGTCCCATTTCTATTGAATTAACCAAAATGCACAATTTGGAGTTTTTGCAGGCTTTTTTCCTTTTATGCTGGGTTTGGGTCAGTTACAAAGATACCCGATCCTTCCTGGAGCCTACTGCAGTATTAACCCCCGAATGCTGTGAAGCAGCAGGATGAGCTGATACGAAATGAGCTCTGCTGTGTCGTGCAGCCAGGGCAGGTTTGATTACTGTAAGAAGACCAAAAGCCAGATTCACAGTAAATTATTGAACCGAGGCCCTGCGCCCACTGACTGTCACACTAGCGATAGGAGCATGGCATAAATTTTCAGATCGAATGGTTTATGGCTTGCAGTCATGTATTTCCCTGTGAGAGCTGTGGAAAGAAACACAAAGCAAAGCAGCAAACTTCAAACTTTGAGTAGGCAGCAGCCTCTTTGGTAATGCTTTGGCACAGGTACATTTGGTCGTCTTCTTGCTTGTTACTGTTTGATGATCATCTAGAAGTCACGTTTTACATTGAGGTGAGAAGGTTTTTAACATCTCTCAGGCAATGATACCTCAAATTACATGTCCTTACTAACATACTTTTTAATTAAAGAAACAAAGAACATTTTTTTTCCAAATATGGGCTTCCTGATGTTGCCTAGATACAAATTTCTGTTCCTGCTCCCTAACCCTCCATCATCTGCCGCAAGGTGCTGAATTTTTCTGGGCTCAAGTCCTCTGGCTGAGAAAAGCCTCTCGGTTTGTAATCAGGCATGTTTGCAGCTTGCTTCTCCATTGCTATGCACAGGGTTAGCCGCAGATTTGGTTTGACAAGCCATAACTAATTTATTTGAGGTAAATGATACGAAAGCAGTTATCATATTAACTATGCTCACAGCTCCACCTTTTGTATTGTGTTTTTTATTTCTGGTCTTCAGTTATAATATGTATTTTTTAGATTTGTGTTTTACCCAGATGCTAAGGATTGAATCGTGGCTTTTTAGTTTCTAGTGTAATTGAATTTTATACTGCCTGGACAGCCTTCTTTTAACAATCTCAAAGTGCTTTGAAAATGTTCCTTAATGAAGCTCCACAAAACTTGAGTGAGGGAGATAAATATTGTTATTAGCATGGTTTTATAGGTGGGTGAACAGAGGGACAGGGAGCTGTAGGGTGTTGCAAATGCTCTCCAGGAAATCATTGGTACAGAATTCAGGAGCAGACTTGGTCAAAAAAAGGATTTAATTTTGCATGGAAAACAGCTACTAGCAATTTTTGACAAAAAAATTCTAAAGCTGACAATTACTACAATAACCATTCTTTTCAGTTGTCAGTCAAAACTATAGTTTTCTGACAAAAAGAAATAAATGTTAGAGAAAAGCAAAGATACTTGACCGCTTAGGCTGAGGACAAGCAGAACAAATACACACGTATATAAATTAAACTTTCTTCAAAGAACTTCAGTCATCCAGGTTCAGATGTTCAGGTATCCTCCTTTATTGGCATTTTTTTTAGATTAATAGAAGTTTATCACTCAACTTAGCAAAGTACCTAATCGGTTTTAGGCTCTGTGACTCACATCCTTTGGAAATTCAGTAGATTTCATTTGTGTAGCTTGCTTAGGTGGTTCTGAAAACCTCCCTGTGAATGTTGTCATCTGAATTGCTTCATTTTTTATTCAGGTCAGATTTAGTGTCATCTGTGTCCTGGTTCCACTCTGATCCAGTGTTAAGAAAATGTTCAAGCTAATGGTTCAGTTTTACTTTGAGATGAAAAAAAATGCTTTGAGCCAATCTTCACAATCTTCATTCCATCTGTGTTTGATTTGATGCCCTGGTTTTAATTTTAACTCTGTGTTGAATTTGTTTGCAGTCTCACTTTCTCCCCCCTTTTTTTTTTTTTTTTTTTTTTTTAAGACAAGGAAAGTGTTAGGAAAGGCTCAATGTAGGAAAAGTTACTTTAACCTTTTTTAAGAATTTTTTTTGTTATCCTTCCTGTTTCCACACAGCATCTGCTTCATAGGCCACCCAGTGTGGGCTTATGGGCCACCTGGTGCTCCAGCAGATGCTGAGCACTCAAGGAGTGAAACATAGCTGTACCACCAGCAACGTTTGCAAACGCGTTTAGCACAGGAGCCTCTTCTGGGTTTGGATATTACCCAGGACGGTGACCACACGGGAGGTTTCCAATCCGCAAAGTTGCACCTGACCTCCACTCTGCTGCCAGCCAAATGTTGGCATGTGGTGTAGCAGGAGTCGAGGGTCCATACGGGGCAAGAAAAAGCTGCAACCCTTTTGGGTGATGCTAGTGGCACACAGCATCTCTACTTCACAGCACAGAGACCTGGACCCGTTTATACAGACACATGCTCACACAAGTCCTTTTTTCCTCAAGTCAGATAGATCAACTTACCTGTGCACCAAATTTATAGTCCAACAGTCCCCAGCCAAGGATTCATTTTGATGCTCTTCATCAGCTACAGTGCAAGCTCTGGAAGTGGAGATTACCCTGAGCAGCTGGCCTCCTCCTGTCCTCTGCGACAAACTTGTTCTAAAGCATGAAACTATGCCCACTCTGGTCTGGGAAGAAGCAGGGCTTTATTAATTACACTTTAAGAGCATATGAAAAATTAATACTTGCACTGCTAACACTGTTAATATATGTACTGTTACAGAGTCTGGTTTGTAAAACACTGATAAAATATTTACTTGGTGCTGTGGTGACCACTTAAATGGAAGGATTATTGCTGTCTTGCAGCTCTGCTTAAAAAACAGCCTTCCAGTACCTAAAGGGGCCGACAAGAAAGCTGGGGAGGGACTTTTTACAAGGGCAGGGAGTGGTAGGACAAGGGGCAATGGCTTTAAACTGGAAGAGGGAAGATTTAGATGAGATATGAGGAAGAAATTCTTCATGGTGAGGGTGGTGAGGCACTGGGACAGGTTGCCCAGAGAAGCTGTGGCTGTCCCCCCCCTGGCAGCGTTGAAGGCCAGGGTGGATGGAGCTTGGAGCAACCTGGTCTTGTGGAAGTTGTTCCTTCCCATGGCAGGTCTTTAAGGTCCCTTCCAACCAAACCATTCTGTGATTCTGTGATTATGAAATATTTTATCATACTCCACTGGAGCCAAAAGTCAGCGAGGATATGTGCGCTCCAGGCTTCAGGTGCTGATGGCCTTTCCACATTGAATTAGATCACTGGCGATTAGATCATCCATTAATCCTCAAGGCTTAGGGCAATTAGTTGATAATCTGTATTTACCCCTGGAAGGCTAAGAACCACCCCGGGAGGCTACTTTTCCCCACGGTGCACACCCATGTCTCAAGGGAGGGTTGGCACGGGGGCTCTGCTCTGCCCTGGGATGAGGAACAAGAATGTGCTACCCTCCCTCTGCACCGGATCTGCTTCCCAGCCATCTGGCAGCCGCAGCCCTGTGGCTCTTGCTCCACGTGGCTTGCTTGTCTTTTCAGGGAGCTAAATTCCCTCCCACCGAGACAAGCTGGCTTTTCTAATTGTCATTCATTTTTGTGTATATGAACTTGGCGTTCATGAAAGGAACTGCACTGGCAAGGCTGGAGAGGGAAGGTCTCTATCTAACTACAGAGATGGAGCAGCATGGATGGAGATGACAGTGTCCCTCACATGATGCTCCACTGATGGGACTCACCCTGACTTGAGTGACTGAGTCTGAAGGAATAAAGGGGAAAAAGCAGGGGTGGTCCAGGTGTTGTGATGTCTTGTTAATGATTCCTCGCTGGACTGTGGTGGGGCAGTTGAGGCAGGGAATGGGGATGTTCTGGTGAAAAATACCCTGGGTTTTGGAAAGTGGCAGCTCACTGAAGAGAAAACTAAAAAAACAGGAGCCAAACTTAGCAGAGCAAAGTTCATTATGAAAACGTCTTTGATGTTCAGAAGAAAGTCTATTCAAAAGAAGGCACAGGGATATGCTCTGCTGCAGAAGTTAGTGTTGGTCCAGCAAAATTCTGGGATGGGGATGTCCAGTGAGCAACACCCGGGTTTTAATTCTTCCTGCTGTCAGCAAACACAGACAGCAGCCTTTCTCCTAAGGACTCTTCATGGTTCCCCTAAATGGGCCCCATTTGCACATTATTTCCTTTAATTTACTCACTTCTGACAAGCCCTAACGATTTCTAATCTTTTAAAGCCCTTTTTGCTTGTTGGGTTTCCTCAACTTCGTTTCCTCTGTGAGCATCTCCTCTGAGGGATGTCCTCTGGCCTCTAAAGAAGACAGTGCATTGCCTATGCTCCCAAAGGTCAACAGAGACTCTTGATACAGGTGGGAATGAAAGGAGAAGGCAGCAATAAAAATAAAGTTCATGATTAACAGAAGTTAAACATTTTAAAAGCTGTTGCACAACAGTAGGTACAAATCAGAGCTGACACAAAACTAGTTGTTCTTTTTACAAATGAGCTAGTACTTGAAGCACTTTATCTGATACTACTGAAGTCAACAATAATTTTGCCATTAGTTTCCCCAGTGGGAAGAGTTGGCTGTCTCTGTAAGGAAAAGCCCGTGGTTACAAGTTAGTTGAAAAGAGTAATTGAAATTATAGTAAAGATGTCAGTACTTTGAAGAAAGGAAAGGGAAAATGGAGGAGTTGGAAAAATAGTACTGGGTTTCCATTGTTAACACTTGATAAAAAATAATGCCAGATTTTAGAAAACATTTTGTTAGTGAGAAACTTGGTACAAGTGAGCATTCCCACAGACCCTCAAGTCCTGTTTCTGAGTCCAAAGAAACACGCAGAGCTTCTGCCATTGGGTTTATTGTGGAAGTAGGGCTGCGGAAGGGGCCAAACTGCAACACCGTTGCTCCTCCTGAATAATGCTATACATCACGATGATGTTATATATCACAAATAGCCCCACTGGGCTCAGTGGGAATTACTCATGATGGAGGATGCTATTCTGCGCGAGTGAGATGATTGCAGTCTGGGCTGCAGAAAACAGCATCCGAGCCTCTAACATGCCTTGGAGCTGGTGAGGAGTGGCAGAGCGATGGGCTTCCCAGGGAGTTTTATTGGAATTTGGGGGATGTTTTGGGGAAGAAACTGCTGGAAGTTTTTAACAGCACACTGTAGAAAAGTGAGTTGACAGGATCAATGAGCTAAGAACTAATCACATTGATTTACAAGAGAGGAGAGAAAGAAGGCACATCAGACGGGGACCAGTCTCTTTACTGCGAATACGATATTGGCAAAGGTGCAGCAATGGGATTAAGAGCAGCTATCGAGGAAATTAGACTCAAAAGTGTGGAGTCCCTGGAGGATCATTTGATCTTAAAGAGTCATGTATTTGTTATGGGAGAGAAGGAGATCTGTTTCCCACTCTCACTCTGCAACCATCTGATGTCTTCATCAAGTAAGAAAATGATTTGGCAGAATCAGCCAGAGATTTCATTGAGCAGGTTTATTGAGAAGAAAATGGAGATCCATAGTTTAGCTCTTTCATCCTTATTTTATAGATTTTCATGGTTTTTTTTCCTTTTTTTTGCGTCATATGTTTTTATCAACTTTTTTCTAATGAACACAAAGCCCAGTTGCACTTTGGATGTGCATCTTGTCACGGTAAAAATCTCAGCTGAAAAAGGACAGATATTGCTAGAGAATGTACCTAGAAGGAAGTTTCAGGCATGACATAAGTACACAATAAAGTAATCACCACGACTGAAAGGAAAAACATAAAACGCCTGTGTTCGCAGGAAGTGGATTTAGTACCGAGCTGACAGCACAAGAGACAGAAATCCTCTATTTATTTCGGAACAAATTCAATGCTAAACTGAGAAAAGGACATCTTACAGATACAACAATATTAACAACTACTCAGCATGAAAACAAGTTATACACACACTGAAATCCCAAGGTAATATTCATTGTATTTGTGTAACAGGCATTTATAACCCTTGTGTGGACAGTTCAACCAGAGGCTGTTAGCTGTCAGAAGGGCAATCCTCCTACACAGCTAGGCAGGCGGCTTTTGCAGGAGACCACATAAAAACACTAAGAATAGCTTGCCTACCTTTGGGGGAAAAAAAACCCACTTCTACGAAAGGCTTGTGCTCCTCACACTTTCATTCTGGATGATATTTCAGATGACTTGAAAAACTTGGCTTGCATCGGATGGTGCAGTATAATTAAGTGAGATATGGATGCTATGTCTCAGATGATGTCAGCGCTAGCATGTGATGGATAGTGATGGACAATGTCATCAGCTGTTGTTGCTCTGGGCAGCAGCATAAGTTATCTGTAGCCAATACTGTAAGACGTATTTTATTTTGGCAATCGATGACGACAAATACACTGCTCTCAAGTTCAAAGTCACCTGTTAATGCTATAGAAAGGTAACTGCTTGGGGAAACCCAGTCCTGGAGTGAGAGGGGAAGTCCTATGTGATGAAAATAAACCCTTGCATTCAGGTCTTCCATTTTGCCTTTAGGTCAGGAACACAGGTACCGCTGCAGCAGCCAGCCGTGAGGGCACCCTGCCAACATTCGGGCCACAGCAAGGGTGTGTCACTGCCCGATTCTTTGACAGCCACTAAAAAGACACCTCCTGCCGTCGTTGGCCAGGTAGCTACTCTTCTTAAAGGGGCTTTGATCCCAAATCTGAGCTGGTCTTGTCTTTCCAGTGAGGTCTTCAAAGACACGAGCAAGTTACTGCCGCACAGTAAATAGCTGTGTGTCAGCTGAGTCACAGTCACTGACTGTGTGCACGTGCTTAGCCCACTGCACTTTTATTTCAGCTTAATTTAACCCTCTTTCCTTGTGGTGAAAGTGGATTCAGTAGCTGATCGCTTACCTTCGGAAGGCATTTAGAAACCTGGCTGCGGACACTAGGATTCAGATTTGCGTGCCATTAATGCATATGACATGTAATAAGCGCAAGGTTCTCTGTCATATGGCTTTTATCTCACTTTATAGCATATATTAATTACTAGCATGACTATATTTTTAAAACCTGCTTAAGCAATAGTAGGCTGTATTTGCATGCCAACAAATATAATTAGATTGCTTTCACTTGGCATGGCTTTGACTGTACTAGCTACAAACAGGCAACGATCACCTTCTGCTGAAGAAAAGGAGGGCAGAGAGGCAGAAGAGAAACTGGATGTGAAGCGTTAGTTAATCGTATAATGTGCGTGTTGCAGTCACTCCTGTTTTTCTGCTTTCCCTTTGTCGGTAGTTCTATAACTAGCCTGGGCTTAGCCTGAAACACGACTATTCAGACAGATATATCATGTAAACCAGAGTAGTCGCGTTGACATTTAAACTAGGTAAGGTGCAGGACATTAGTTCATTCTCTTTGCTGCTAGGAGTTGTGTACAAAACACTGAAATCTGCATAACCGCTGTACTTCTTGAATAAGTGGATTCACTGAGCCAGCTCTATTTTTGTGCCTACATGTGAATTGGGTCTTAACATGTGAATTTGTTTGCCAGTTACATAACCAACATGAATGGGGATAATCTACATAAAAGAAAAAGTGAGTTTCCTGTGAAGGGAGCAAAGATTTTCATCCTGAATCTTTTCTGCAGGTGATGAGGTTGCTGTCTACGTTCACTTTATTGTCTCTTTAGTCTCATGGCTGGAGTGCTATGTTTCTGCTCGTTTGTGTTTTTTCTGGATACCAGGTGAAAGCGTGCTTCCAGTCAACACTGGTTTGGAATGGGTCTGTTCCAGTGAGAGAACTGGGAGCTAAACCTAGAGCTCCTGCACCCCAGTTCAGTGTCTTCATCAGAAACCTGTCCCACCTCTTCAGCCAAGCCTTGGCTGAAGGTTACGTGCAGAGAATAGTCCAAAACAATGTCAAACGTCTCTCTTGGCTTGACAGTGGTGAGGAAATTCTGAATTAAAGCTGCTCTGTTACTTTCAGCTTACTCCCCCACACTGGAGCAGACGCTGTGTAAGCACAAGGCTTTGGCAGAAGGGGATGAGCGGAGAGGGCGTCTCAGTGGGAACTCTTCTTCCTTTACTTTCTGCAAGTTGAGGGCTTTAATGCGTCTGTAATTTTTTTCAATTTTGTTAATGGCAGGTCAGCAGCTTCCGAACTGTACTTTGCACTTTGCTCCCACTCACTTCATTCCCTTTCTCCACCATGGTGATTTGAGAGAGGGGAGGGGAAAAAAAAAAAAAAAAGAAAAAACCTTTTTGGCACATCAATATTTGTCTCAATTCATTGTCTTGCATGATGACTCACCGTCAAAATAGTGCTGCAGTAACATTTGACATGCCACGCTGGCACAGCTTCTGAAGTGCTACAATGTGCTATTTCCATCCGCAAGATTATGGGGGAATTAAAAAAGCAGATCTTTTGACACAATTCAGCATAGCAACTTCAGTGTATTGTGCTACTTTATACCATGGAGTCGCTACTAAATGGCTGTTTGACGTGATGCATTATAAAGGATTTAGAGGTGTCATGTATAAGTACTTTATAGTCTTTGTGATGCAAATGAAAAAGGATGTATCCTGGAAAAATATTAGGAGTATTGCAAACACCATTAGTCCAAAGGTGTTTCTCTGCACAGCTGTGCCATATAGCTCGGGTCAAGTTCTGGTCCTTGCTAATAACTGTAATTAGGGCCAAGCAATGGCATTGTAACAGCTAAAAGACCCTTTATTCCAGCAATGTTAAAACAACAGGTGCTGCATGCCAAACAGCTGGTAGGAAGCAATATGTAATTAAGAGCAAATAATGACACCGAACATTTAGATTGTGCATTTCTCCCATCTTTCAAAGTTCTCATGTTATATGGTTACCACGCAGGGCATATTTCCAGTGCCCTTAAAGACTGCGGCAATCAGTCCACACTCGCTTGCACTGCAGTTGCAGGCGAAGGGCGACAAGGAATGGTGAAATCGGATAATTATAGACTTTCAGCACTGGTGGCAAAATAAGTGAAAAGGAGCTTTTAATAAGTAATGAACACAGAGTTACACTATGTGGCCATTTTAAAAAATGTGACTGCCAGCTGTAAAGGTTGAAGGAAACCTCTCGTTGTCCTGTGGACATGTAACCCTACATCTTGCAGTGAAGCCTCCATTTTCAAGTCACAGAGCCTCATATGTGCTCTCACTACCAAAGTGCTCCCTGCCTCGTGCTCAGTTTACATCGTGCTTATTCAGAGCTGAGAAGCCCTTTTCATCTTTCACTGCCATTGCACGGCCCTTCCGTCACCTTGATGACCTTGCTTCGCAGGGATCTCAGCTGGGTTTTGAAGGACCTCTCCCCAGCATCCGTGCAGCTCTCTCCTGTGAATTACATCAGACAGGGAGAAGCTGCTCTGGTCCCAAGGTGCATGTTTTAAAGACAACTCTTTGCAGAACAAAGTCCTTTCTTTGGGCTAGCAGTCACCGTGCTCTGGCTCCTCCATCTCCTTCCAACCTCCCTCTCTGGGAACACGCAGTGGTGGTGGTGGGAAAGACAGCAAAGGGGATGGAGAGGCCTCGCTTGCGGCTGCTATGGCTTTTGAGCGCTCTAGTCTTCGTCGACTGAACTTGCTGTCCTCTGACGGACGCGGATGCTCTCAGTAGCAGGTTTCTGACAACATGCCATGCTTCGTGTTGTTTAAAGACAGGCACAACCTGGGGAGAGTATAAATATATTCTCTGGGAAGCTGAGGTAGAGTCTCCTTCTCACTGCTCATTCATTTTTCTCCCTCGGAGACTTGACATTTTTTGTGTTAGTTATTTTTCTTGGTTTTAATTTTCAGAGGCAAATGAACCAAGCCATTCAGCCTTACACTAAATAGCATGTTGTCCTCACCTTGACCTCCTGTGGTCACAGGACGGGGTGCCATTCTTTGAGCTTACCAACCAGGTCTGCCAACTCGGAGGGGAAAGGGGACCCACTCATTAGGCTGTTTGCCCAGCCCTTGTGTGCTCTGGCATTCCCTTTCTGTTTGACTACAAGCTTTTTCTAATCTCTGACTTACAGTGCCTACCTTGTAGGCAACAGGTTTGCAGAATAATGTCCCTATATTGTTAGACATGTTAGCTATATGTGTAGGTATACATATATATATATATGCCTGCGTGCCTATATGTGTCTGCATATATATATATGCTTTTGTACATAGGCGTAAGTGGTGGTGTTTGTCATGGGGTCCATGTAAGAGATGGGGATGAGGACCAGCTCACATGCTGCTGCTCACGGCAAGGAAGGTGATCTGCTGAGAGCAGAACTGGTTTTGAAATCCCGTGCTTTCTATCAAAACTCAAGGAGAAACTTTTCTGTTTTAAACCAGTCACATTAACCCTTTTCACTGTAAATGGGGGTTTGATTCTCCACTTCTGCAGGGGCCGTTAAGTTAAAGACTTGCCTGAGGCAGGAGCAGGGTTTTTTTCTGCAACCTTTCCAATTTACCTGGCTTAAGAAAAAAAAATAAAAATCCATGGGGAGTGAGAGGGAATTAACAGAAATATAACACTGATGTGTCTTTTGTAGAAGATTGGAAAGGTTGCTCCTAGTTCAGAATAGAAACCTCAACCTGGATTTTTCACGTGTGGTGTGACACTTCCAAATACTGAGTGGTCGTAATTAGAAAAGGAGGGTGATACTGCTGCTCAGCCCTTACATTGTGGCCATGTTCTTGAGTAAAAGCTACAACCGTCACTCTGTTTTCTGTGGAGCCTGTGTGGGTGAGAGAAGGTCAAGCCCATACCCACTAGCAGGGGCTGTGGCAGCATCACAGCCAGGCAAGAGCAGCAGGAGCTTAAGGGCTATCCAAAGCCACTGGAGCCCGTATGTGTTTGGAAAATACCATCACAGGTCTTTTTGCTTCTTTCTTAGCAGAGATTCAGAAACATTTAAATCCTTGACAGACTTCAAAATCAGATACACAATTAAATTAAAATGACCAGGATAGCAGGTTCTAACAGAAGAACATAAATGCAATGACCATAACACAAACAATACAGCAAAACAGCCAAAAAGTTAACAAACATTTATGCAACAAAGTATTGTAGACTGTCACTTCTTTAAGGGTTTTGACTTCAGTCACAGCTTGGGTAATAAAGAGGAATCCCAGTGCATTCAATGGTAAGGGCAGGAGGAAAGGCTTTGTGAGGTTTGCATCGGCCCAATATGTAGGATGGTAAATGGAAGATCTCTTGTAATTTAATGTGGTTTTTTTTTCCTTCAGAAGCTTCCTAGGACTTCTTGGTTGTGAGATTATAAACCATTGTCAGAAATTATCTGTGTCAAGTTTCCTTTAGGATTTAAATATACCAACAAGAATGTACTTTCTCTGGTGGAGATAAAGGCTTCTTTTGGCTTTTTTTTTTTTGAAATAACCGATTCAGAGGACAGGGAAATAGCAGATTGATGGGTTTGTTTCAAAGATTCACTCCACCATCAATAACCTTCTCTCGAACAGAAGATGAAGGTGCTGGATGCAGTGATCCTGTGCACAGCACGACTGGTTTTGTTAAACAGCTGGCGTGCCTGGTAAGACTTTTGTAGCCCTGGGTTTATGAGAGGCTCTCCATGGCCATGAGGCAAGATCGCTGCTTCTCTCTATGGCCTAGGTAGTGTGCTGAGGCATCAGCCAAGGTGCCTTCGGTAGGACCTCTGTCAGGTGAGGACAGATACCTTGATTGAATTCAGCTGTCCCTAATGCTGCAGGCAAAATCAGGCTGATAACTCAGACCAGGTTAAGCTACTTAGGCTGATCCAGGTGAGCTTTGCCTGAAGCAAATTAGGCAGCACTTATAAAGCCTGCTCTGTTAGCAAGTGAGGGAGTCTGTTGATTTCTGATTAAGTGTGTGGGAGCTTCTACTGCATTAGCTGTGCTCAGGAGAAGACCTCTGTCTGGGGCCCTCAAGTGACTAAACAGCAAGGTAATTCACACGACAAAGTTGCCTGCAGACCTTTTGTTGTTGATATGGTGTGTGCTAGTGGAAGTGTTCCTTATAACTGTTGTTTATTTCTGTAGTGGAAAGAAAAAGAATAAGAGGTATGTTGGTGTAAATTGCCTTAATGCTGCTCTAGCTGTATTTATTCTAGAAGAGGGGGTACACCAGTGTGATAATGCCTTTCAAAAGAAGTTGCATCCCAAAGTAGGTACACGTGCATAAAATCTGTGTGTAGAACTGCTGAGTGGTTATAAGTGTGTGATGGATCTAACTCCTTACTATACTGCATCAATATTAAACTGTTGTAGCAGTTAGAGGAGGGAATTGGCTTTCAATGAAGAGAGTTCATCAAGTTCAGTCATAGACTCTCCCTATTCCTTTGGATGTGTAAGCCTAGACTTGTGAAACAGCTCAAGCCTGAAAGTCCCAAGTTATTTTGAAAACTTGGTCACTCCTGTAAATGCCCAGGTAGGGACTATTGGGTACTCCGGTGGGTGGTATTGTCCAGCAGAGAAAATCAACCAGGAAAGGAAATTCTCACTTAAAAAACTTTCAAGAGGAAATTAGTCTGTGCCGAGCCACAGACCTTGCAGTTACCATCCTGGTTTTATTGAGTGTGGGAGTGGAGAGACTTCATCATTTTGTTCTGAATCAAGAACTGTGTTTGAATCTTTTTTCTTGCTTGTGCCAAAGACCATTTCTTCTTTATCCATTGAGGTGCCTGGGAAATTAAGGTGCTGGCCAGAACAAGAGCTAGCCCTCAGTTGCTGTTGCTTATAAACAATGCTGTTGACTACCTGGAAAGGCTGCTGGGATAACGGGTGGCCATGGATTGTCTCTAATGTAGGATTCCTGTTAAGATGCTGTTAGTTGATTTTTTGGAAGGATTAATAGATGATAAACGGATGCTGTAAGCACACGGTTGACTTGAGAAATCTGTGTTAAAATGGTAGCCGCAAAGCCATGCAATCCATTTACCTACTGTGTGCTGATAAATTGACCATATTCATAAGGCAATTATTAGCTCCCTGTAAATGGAAATGTGAAGTGTTTCTATTTTTGTTGGTTGACTTATAATTGTATGTGTGAAGCTGTCAGGATTAATAGACACCCAAACCCCTTCATGATTCTGCAAACTGCATGTGCATTTACAGCCTAGAAGCTGCTCTAGAGGTCTATGAATATGATCCTTTCTACCTTTAGTTTCAGTGCTGGTACAGTAAGTCTGTTCCCATTTCTTTTCCTGGCTCTACATAGAATTAGAATGTACAAAATAGTGGAAAATCATGTACAAAAATTACCTTAGACTTGTTTGGTGTTAAACACCACCACCAAAACTTCTGCTGGGTTTGAGCAGTGCTATCTGTTGAGGTGGGAATTCTATTTTCAAGAGAGCTCGCCCAGACAGCAACGTGCTGCTTCACCGACCTTTGCTAGTTTGGATTCAGCCAGCCTTGCCCGAATTAGATTTCAGTTCACCCTGCAGAGGTGGCCCTGAAGGGCTTGATGCTGTTTTTCCATCACCTTCTTCCCCAATGTGTGGAGCTGCTACAGGACACAGGAATCCCTGAAATGAGTCAGAATGAGCTGAAACAAAAAATTCCTTGGTCTGTGCAGCAGTGAACTGAACCTCACAAGAAGCCCCTCCACCAAGCGTGACGGCCAGACTGGGTTTGGCAAAGGGGTGCCCGTTATACAGCTTTATCTGCTCACCCAGGCTCTTGCCATGCTCCCAGTGTCAGCTCCCCGAGTCTTCCAGCATGCAGGATAACTGACTGGGAAAAGCAATGTCTCATGTATTTAGCTGAGTTGCTTAGCCCTGGCAATACCAAACAGGATTTTGCCTTTGTGCCTTAGTTCCCTGTTTGTAAAACTGGAATGATACCATCTCATGTCACTGACGTGTGCGGTACGTGAACGTGTTAAAATTGCAGGGCCCTCAGTTGATATGGCAATGGGAACTTTATAGCCATCTGAGAGACAAATGAGGTGTGGTGTTGTGTTTTTTTTCCAAAGGTGACACTTAACCTGTAGCTGCAGGTATACTCTTAATTCTGACATAAAATTAATGTGGTTCCTGCCCACTGTTGGCTTTGCTTTGCTTTAAAATGTAACCTGTTGCAGCCAAGTTCTTCAAAATAAGAAAATGTTCTTTTTCTGCTCTTTTCTGTTTCGCACTTATTCTTTCTTTGACTGAAATTTTGTAGAAAAGTATAACTTTATGCTGACAACTTTCTTAACCTTGCTAGTTTAACCAAATCCCCTTGACTGCTAATGGTGATGTGATTATCACACAAGCACACACACTACTGTCCATGTTGGGTTTTTTAAAGGCTGTTTGAAAGCCCCATTTTAAATGTTTTCCATATATTTTTTTATAAAGATGTTTCTCAGAGTGAAGGGTTTGAGTGCTTTGGAGAATGTGCTGTCTAGTTTGCTGTCGGCTCCCTACGTGTTACGGCGTGGCAGTACGTGTGTTTCTTCCCTGGGAACAGCTTTCTCTGACCGTAAGGTGGCAGCGGCCAGGAAGGACTGGGGGGGAAATAAAATAAAGAAAATCTTTGGGACATTAAATCATAATAAAACCAGGACAGGAACTGCAGGCAGCAGTCAACTCTTTCTGATTCATTCCAGCAGAAACTTTTCTCTCTCTATATCTATCTCTATCTGTAATGTTGTACGTTTTTTGCTTTGTCTCTTTTCATGAGCTCATCAAAGCCGATTACACAGCCTCGCTGTAAGTGAAAGCTGTGAAGCTGAGCTGAGCAAATCAGGCCATCCCTGCGGATGTATAAATGAGTCAAATGACCTCCAAAAGCACGGATCTTAAAATATGGTTGTATAAACTAACAGTACACAGCCCCGCTGTAAGTGAAAGCTGTGAAGCTGAGCAAATCAGGCCATCCCTGTGGATGTATAAATGAGTCAAATGACCTCCAAAAGCACGGATCTTAAAATATGGTTGTATAAACTAACAGATCTCAATGGTGAATAGTACAAGCAACTCTTGGAACATCAGAAAAGGAGTGGGGAGAGGGAGGGATGGAGGGGGGGAAGAAGCAGCAACCTCTTTAATTCAGGTTCTGTTTTGCTCTTCCAAAACGCAGCACTGACATGTACAAGGGCAAATGCACAGCATTGAAATCGTGGCGGGGGGGAAGGGGACGGCATGTTAGCAACTACTGCTGAGGTACTACGGCTGGCAGTACAAGTCGTTTCTACTGGTAAATCAAATGGTTTGGTGAAGTCCTGCTCCCTAATGGAGCAAACAGGGGAGCCCTGTCCCTGATGTTAAAGGTTTAAACACCCTGCTTGACCTGTGAAGTAGGGCAGCAATTATTTGATGGAGACCAGGAGTAAGGAAAATTACCAGAATATGTGTTAACTTCTGTTTCCTTATCAAATCATGGCTGGGCAAAGGGAGCTGCACAGATACTTTGCAGGGTGTGAAAAATATGATCTGTTAGCATATATGTGCCTGAGATAGCAGGGCATGGTCTGTGATTGGCAGTAACCGATAGCTGTTACAGCATGGTGTGTTCTTGGCTTCCTGAAACAAATGAATTTAGCAATTTCAATCCAGTTTAAGGCAAGGACTATTGCAACAAGAATGGTGCAAATGATAATAATGGTTACATTAGGACTTGGAGTTATTTGGAACTGGGACCTGCTGGGAAACTCATGGTGCTGGAGGGCTTATTTTTCTATTATCAAAGAGGAACAGGTGGCTTAAGGGAGAAATAACAGGTTTTTCTAGGGTATGGAAAGTCATAAGTGACACAGTGTAGGTGAGGAGGGGTCCCTACCAGCTCCCTTCTTAGCCTTCCCTGGGGTGCCCAGCCTGGCACTTCTGCTGGCCCTTCTGGGATGCCATCAACCAGTCCCACTTCTCACCCTGGAGTGGGATCCCCAACCAGTCCAACTCCTGGAGTGGCAAATAACTGATGGACTAGAACTTGGGTGATCTTTTTGTGTACACAGTGAGGTTGCTCCTAGCTTTTTTTGATAGGGGCATTGGCTGAATTGGCACATGAGTTTGACTTGTCACGTTGTATGTATTTCTGTATCTGCAGTTCTGGCTGCCAAGGCTGTCAGGCCAATTGTTTTAGATTGGGTTTGATGATAAGGAATCTCTTTCTAGGACTGAAGAAGGACCTGCTAGTGCAAGAAAAGTGCAATGTTCCCATTGCATATTTTTTTCTTCACTATACTTTTGAATTTTCCCAAGCTTTCTGTTTCTGTGGCTTCCTGGTACAGATTTGAAGAAACAGTAAATAGACATGAGTTGAACTGCTTTGTTACTGATTTTTTTTTTACATGGCACAAGTTTGAAGGTTGAGGATGGGATTGTTCTTCGCTGGCCTGGAAAGCACAGAGGAAGATAAAACAATTTTCAGCTTTTGCTAAATATAATCATTAAAACTTTGCAAAGCTCAATAGAAAAATTCAAACCAATATTGACTGGCAATTCTCATGAGTTAAGTGACAAGAAAGAGCTTCAGCTTAGAGAAGTTTCCCAATATATGAATGCTGTTCTGACTTTTCAGAAAGCTGTTGGAGAAGCTTGTTGGACTCTCCCAGACTCCTTGCTCCAGGCCCCTTCCAATTCTTGCTGGATCTCTGAGTGCTGGTAGCAAGACTCTTCTAACATCTTTTAAGGATCACAACTCCAAATTACCCTTTTAACATTTTTAAGCTATGTTTGCTTTTCTGATACAAAAAATTTCCTCTAAACCAGACTGGAAACTTCTGGATGCTGAGATATGGAAGCAATTTTTGTTAGGTTTTATTAGCTTTTCATTAAAACACTTTTTCCCCAGGAAAATAAGTACAAGAGTGTTTTTCCATGAAGACCGCTAAAGAGTTGGAACATCTTTCTTCTGTTCTTACTAGGCCCTCCTTCCCAAATAAGTCCTGTGAGGAGAATTGTTCTTTCCAATTAACACCAGAGCATAAGCACTTCCCGCTTCACATATTCCTTGATTTCACTGCACAACCTTACTTGAATTCAGCAGTGTTGAGCCCAAAGCAAAACAGGAGAGGGCAAGCAGGGGTTGAGACCAGGAAGGAGTTCAAGATGTTTATCTGACTGCTGAAAAGGTGGGAGAAGGGAAACATGAAAGTGCTTGGGGCAGAAATGTTGTTATGGTGCCTGGGGATAATGAAGTTGAAGACTTGGGTGGCAAGAATGTTCATAGCTGTTTGCACACCTGTACAACGGGTCAGGCAGTTTGGTTTGCACAGCTGCTGTAATAGATATATAATTTTAAGGATATGATAGAAATGTGGCAAGTTAAAGTAAAATCAAGTTTAATTATTCTAACCCTCATCATGGTGAAAATGCCTTTCTTCTCCTTATTGTAAAGGAAGCATGTAAGTCATAGATAGGGACAAACCCATGCTTGCCATAACTACACAGAGCTCCTCTTCTGTGGTATTAGTTTTGCAGTGGTGTTCTACTGAGCTGGGTATTAGCAGCTCTCCTCTCCTTAAATCACGCTCTGGTTACATTAAGTGTCTTGGCAGGAACAAGGCCTATCAGGTGTTGTAGCTGTGCCCCTTGTCAGACTTGCTCTGCTCTTCTCAGGAGTGGGTTCCTGGAGCCCCCATGGGCCAGAGGTGTGATCTTCCCAGGGTATTAAATGAGGAACGTGCTAATAGCCTGTGTTGGGTTAAATTTGGGGGTGGCTCGTGAGCTATTTGCAGCTGAGCCTATGGCAATGTGAGAGCTTGTTCTTTAACTTCCAGGTTTCCCTTTGAGTACCAGGATCTGGAAACTTGACTGATAACCATGGTTACTACTCCTGTTGATACACTTGTGCTTCAGCAACTGCTGCTAGCTCTTGTGATAATGTTAGATTTTTTTAAAAAAAAAAAAAACAAGCATGAATGCAAAGTTAGAGTCCAATCTTGAACCTGGGTGACCCTGCATCTGGATGATTGTGGAGCTCTTCTTTGCGCTAGCAAAATAGCTTCTGTGTAGTAAGGACTCAGCAAGCATCTGCCTTTTGCTTTGTCCCCACTCTTGGTATAAATTAGCTGTTTCTGCTCTGATCGTTCATCCAGGTGATCGGATCAGAGGTGGTGGTTGATAAACTGTGAGACATCAGTGGAATTAAGTTAAACTGCTGGAGACAAAAGAGCTCTGAACCCCCACCCTGCCTGGCAGATCAGAGAAGGATTTAACAGCTTGAGCAGAAATTGCTCCATTGAAAGAGAGGCAGTGCAGTTGCATTGATGCTCGGAGTAGAAAGCTGGAGGTGTATCTTCTTCAACATCCAGTGAGCCTTAATGACTCCCCTTTTCACACCCTGAAGCATTCCATTTGCTGGAGCAAAAAAAGCAAGTTACATAAAGCATTTTTGTATGTGAATCCTCCTCCTATAACACTCCTGTCATTTCAGGACGTTATTCAAAACAGGCTGATTATGATTGCTTCTCAGAGCCCATGGAGGTGACTTATTAAGCCATCTACTTGCTGCTTGCTACTGGCATGCGAGGCACCTGGGCCGCATTCATGAGGTATTTCTGTATTCCACTCAGAGCTCACTTTAGTGAGTCAAGGTAGTCACACTCTTTATGCACAGACTTATGTTATGTGTTACCATTATAGGAATCAGAGATGACTGCTGAGAAACTCTGGAGCTAAATCTGTTACATATTTTTTTAAATGAACTTTTTTGCTGGTGCTTTAACTTACTGGGATCAGAGTAGAGCTATCCAGAGGTCAAAGGGGCAGCTACACCATGGGTAGCCATGCATATGGTAGCTTTAAACCAGCTAGCTCAGTTGTCAGAAGTGATAAAGAATGCAAGATGGACCTTGGAAGAGGATGTAAAAGCCCAGTTGGACCTTAAGTGCATACTTGCACTATCAGCTTGTGATGGAGATCATGAAAGGGTCCTGTGTGACCATGCAGTAAACTTAGCTAACCACCCTGATTGATATCTGTTTAAGCAACTTAAAATGTGGCATGCATACGTGCTTAGGAAACACAGCCCTTGCAGTGGCTCTATTTCATCAGTGATTCTACAGTAAATTCTTAAATTGAGGCCTCTGGGATGATGCCTTCCTACCATGCCAAAAGTATGAAAATCCCAACTCAAGCTCCCCTTGCACCAGTAGGTTCAGCCAGGGTGACGTGTCACAACACGTGCAGGAGTTTTAACACTAAAAATATTACTTTTAATTTGATTTGGAAGTAAACTTGTCTGAACTGTTGGTAGATATCAGGCTTCTCACCTTTATTCTCAACCCGCTTTGACAAGGGTGGGACAGAAGTTCATGTCCGTTTGCTGTGGGGCTTTAAAATGAGAATAACTTGCATTTGCAGTTGTTGTAAGCTCTTTCAATTGAGAAGTGTAAGACAGCACCCTTAGAATAAATGAGGGTTCCCCTACGAGAACAGAAATGAGAAGAGCTGTTGCAAAATAGATATTGCATTCCTACAGCCCCAAGTATATCAAAATGCTAGGTAAGCGGTAAAAAATTATTCTTGCTGTATCCAGCTCAAACTGAGATAAAGTGGGGTTCCTACCAATTTTTTTCTGAACTTGTATGTAGTACTCTTCAAGTGATTTTAAAATTTTTTGTTTCTGGCTGAAGTGATTAGTTTAGATTGTGCTTTATTTAAAAAAAAACCTGCTTTTTCAGTTGTCTCACAAGTTTTAAGCTTTTGGAGCTTATGTTTCCAAGCTTACCAATAACAATGGTAAAGGAAGATGTGAATTTAAGCTTGGAAATGGAAGCTGGGAATCTTTCATAATCACATGATTTCAGCAACTGAAGCTATAACCACCAAAATGCTCAAGTTGTATCTCAAATAAAATTTTGTACTGGACTAACTTTTATGGGCAATGAAAACCCACAGCATTCTTTGTCTTTAAGGCTTTACTTCTAGGACATGTTTGAAAATGTGATTCACTTTGGGGAATAAAATTCCAAGACCAACTTTTTTTTTTCTTCAGCTAAGAAGCCATGTTTTGCCCTACAAGCCTGTCACAACCATTTAGTGGTTCAGTGGTCGTGGCCTTGGATGTGGCACCCCATTAACAAGCATTGCTCTGGCTGGGAGGGGTTTGGGGTACTGGTGACCAACTGAGCTTTGGTTCCACGTTGGAGAGAGGTAAATGAGGAAATATTGTGGTAGAAAAGATGTAAGGCATGAACTGAGTGGACAGATGAGCCCTCATAGAGCTGCCCTGGTGGAATCTGAGCAGGATTTTGAGTTTAATTTGTTATCTTGTTGTTAATTTATTTGTTAATAACATGAAATCCCTGGGGAAAAAAGGGTGAGTTTATAGACTAACTAGCACAATTGCTATCTGAGAAAACATTGGAAAAGATAGCAGCTCACAAACCATATCATACCATTGATTTTTTTAAGTTCTCAATTGACTTCTAGTTCAAAATCAATGCTGTGATATGACCTAAAGATGGGAAAGAGGCTGGCTATCTAAGAACATATTTTTCCAAGTACCTTTAAAAGATCAGCTTCATCATATTCCATGGCAATGTCAAAATCACTTAAATAAAACAACGGTACAAAGCTCCCTTTTAAAAGGGAAGGTTTTGTTCATGTTGGCATCTTCGTTTATAAATACATGCTAACTCAAAATAACAGCTTCAGTTGGGAGAAACGAAAACAGCTTTGTTTCCAAAATAAGATATGAAGCATTTGCACTTAATCACAGTTACAAAATATTCTCATTGCTTTTAATAGTAATTCATTGTCTGGAGGAATCTCTGCTTCCAACCTGACCATGTCCAGTAAGTGACCCCCTCTTTCACCTCTTGGACTGTCTGGTAGATGATCATGCACCAGACCCCATGCTCTCATCCAGTAAATTTAAAGCATCAGTCTCTTACACAGCAACTCCACCGCTTCTCCTCTATTGCAGAATAGTTATTTACTTTTACTGCATTTGCTACACTTCAATTACACAAGAACGTTCTTGTAGGTACCGCTGTCTCGGACTTGAGGGTGCTTTTCTCTTTGCTGACATGCTCTGCTGACGGCCGCAGAGCTGCTGCCTCAGCAGTTCCTCTTGGTGGTTGTTCCTTTTTGTTGTACACTAATATCTTTTTATAAATCAATAATAATGGTACCCTTAATTGAAGTTCTGTGACTGGAGGTTTTGTGTTTACTGACGTAGCATTTAAACCTTACAATATGGCTGTGTGCTGGTGTTATTTAAAACCTGGACCTGAGATCCTAGATCCACTTAAGCACGTGTTTTCCTTCAGTTAATTTGAAATTTGGTGCATTAATATATATTTTTCTGGCTACAATTATAGTAACAGAGGATTTCATAAGCTCTTATGACAATTTTCTCACTAGGAACACGAACAGTGCATCTTCTATCATTAGAAGAAACGTACTAGTTCTTATGTTCAGTGTGTGTATGTGTATATATGCATATGTTAGTAGTATGAAAATTAACTCCCTACCACTTTCACTGGTTTGTGCTATGGTCAGTGGCAGTGAGAAACCCCAGGAAGAAGCAGGCCTGGAGCAATGTGCTGCTTTCTAAAGCCACCTAAAGGGTCTTTCCATTAACCTCAGTGATTTTTAGAAGAGTCTCCATGTAGTTTCAGGTGTAAGAGAAGATAGATGCTGGTTTTCTGCTGGGGTAGGGAGCGCTGGCATAAACATATGGCAAGTAAAACTGTTGCAGCAGTTCTCCTGAGTTCTCACACTGGCTATTCTGTTCTGAGGGGAACATAAATTCCAATGGAAATACATTTTGCCCAGGATTTCTATAGGGACATCTCAACTGACTAGGTTTTAATATATCTTGAGCACCAAAGAAATCACAGGACAGTGAAAAAGCACAATGTATTAATATGAAAAAAAAAGGGGGGGGAAGCAAGGTGTGGCAGGTCAGCTCTGGCCAGCAACCAAGCTCCCACCCAGCTGCTTACTTGCTCCCCTGCTGCTTTAGCAGGGTAGAGGAAGAAAATAGGAAGAACAAGTCCAAGGAAGCTCATGGGTTGAGATAGACAGGGATGTTGCTTACCAGTTACCCCCACATGCCATCAGACTTGACTTGGAGAAATTAAATTTAATTTATTGCCAAGTTAATAATAATTGACTATTTGGATATTGGAGAACAAAAACTAAACCAAAACAACCCCAAGCACTAAAACCTTCAGTGAAAACTCCTTTCCTCCCCTTTTTCCCAGGCTCAGTTTTGCTCCAGACTCCTCCTCTGCCCTTGTTAACACTGGAGGTCATGCTCAGGCCCTTCAGTGGGGAGGTCAGTGGCACAAGGGACAGGGAGGGATTTGTAGTGAGTACATGGTGGTTTGCTGCTGCTCCTTTCTCTGCTCCGTGTGGGTCATCTGTGGGCTGCAGTCCCTTTGGGAATACCTGCTCAGCAATGGGGCACCTCCTCCTCCTCTGACCTTCATGTTCTCTTTCTTACTCTTTGTTCCTTCCTC